>NC_092766.1:52832706-53078730 GCF_047496795.1 Chiloscyllium punctatum | reverse complement strand
AGAGAGAAGGGTGAGAGTGAGAGAGGGGGCTCAGAGAGAGATGGAGTGCGAGAGAGGGGGATAAAGAGAGAGAGGGTGAGGGATAGAGTGGGTGAGAGAGAGAGAGGGGTCAGAGAGAGAGAGGTGTGAGAACGAGAGTGCGAGAGGGGTGTGAGAGAGAGAGAGGGTGAGAAAGAGATGGGTGTGAGAGAGAAAGGGTCGTTAGAGAGAGAGAGAGGGCTGAGAGAGAGAGGGTGAGAGAGAGATGGGGTGAGAGAGAGGGGCATGAGTGAGAGAGGGGTGTGGAAGAGAGAGAGGGTGAGAGAGAGGGGTGAGAGAGATAGTGAGGGTGTAAGAGAGAGGGTTTGAGAGAGTGGGATGAGAGAGAGGGGAAGGGAAAGAGAGGGAGAAAGGGAGAGAGAGAGTAATGTAAGAGAGAGAGTGGTGAGAGTATGAGACGGCTGAGAGAGGGGTGTGAGAGAGGGATGAGTGCAAGAGAGAGAGGGGTAAAAGAGGGATGAGAGAGAGCGGAGTGAGAGAGATAAGTGAGAGAGAGAGAGGCGGGAGAGAGAGAGACTGGGTGAGACAGAGGGGTCGAGAGAGAGGCAGTGTGTGAGAGAGGGCAGTGAAAGAGAGTGGGTGAGAGAGAGAGGAGTGAGAGAGAGAGAGGAGTGAGAGAGAGAGGTGTGAGATAGAGAAGGGTGAGAGCGAGAGAGAGAATGTGTGTGTAAGAGAGAGAGAGGTGAGAGAGAGGGTTGAGAGAGAGAGAGGTGTAAGAGAGAGAGGCTGAGAGAGTCGGGTGAGGAAGAGAGAGGGCTGAGAGAGGGGTGAACGAGAGAGAGAGGGATGAGAGAGAGAGGGTGTGTGAGAGAGAGAGGATGAGAGAGAGGGGAGTGAGAGAGAGGAGGTGAGACAGACATGGGGTGAGGGAGGGTGAGAGAGGGGTGAGAGAGAGAGGGATGAGAGAGAGAGGGGGATGAGTGAGAGACCCTCTCTCTCCCCCATCGTTCCCTCTCTCTCCCCCCATCGTCCCCTCTGTCTGCCCCATCGTCCCCGCTCTCTCCCTTTCTCATCCCCGCGCTCTCCCCCTCCCTATTCCTCTCGCCCACACTCTCTCTCGCCCACTCTGTCTCACTCCCACTCTCTCACTCCCACTCTCTCTCGCCCACTCTCTCTCGCCCACTCTCTGTCACACACTCTCTCACCCACTCTCTCTCTCGCCCACTCTACCTCTCGCCCTCTCACTCTCTCATCCACTCTCTCTCTCGCCCACTCTCTCTCTCGCCTTCACTCTCTTCACCCACTTTTTGTCGCCCACTCTTTCTCTCACCTACTCTTTCTCTATCGCCCACACTCTCTCTCGCTTACACTCTCTCGCCCTCCCTCTCTCTCGCCCACACTCTCTCTCGCCCACACTCTCTCACCCCCCCTCTCTCTCTCATCCCTCTCTCAAAACCCTCTCTCTCACTCTCTCTCTCCCCCTCTCTGTCCCCTCTCTCTCTCACACCCATCTCTCTCTCACACCGCTCTCTCCCTCCCCTCTCCCTCTTTCACCCCCCTCCCAACACTCCGTCTCTCTCGAACCTTCTCTCTCTCACACCTCTCTCTCTCACGCCCTCTCTCTCACTCCTGTCTGTCTCACCCCATGCTCTCACTCACCCCTCTCTCTCATGCCTCTCTCTCTTTCACCCCTCTCTCTCACTCTCTCCCACTATCTCCCTCTGCCCCCTCTCACTATCACCCACACTCTCTCTCACGTACACTCTCGCTCGTGTGCACTCTCTCTCGCCCAATCTCTCACTCTCGCCCACTCTCTCTATCGTCCACTCTCTCACTCTCACCCACACTCTCCCTCTGCCCCCTCACTCACTCTCGTCCAAACTCTCTCTTGTCCCCTTTCTCACTCTCGCCCACTCTCTCTCACTCTCCCGTGTACCACCCTCACTCTCTCCAGCCCTTTGTTCTCACTTGCTCCCTCTGTCGCTTACTCCCATCTCTCTCGCTTATCCCCCTCACTCGCGCTCTCTCGCTCTTGCTGTATTTCTCTTCAGCTCTTCCTCAGTCATTCTCTCCCTCTTTTTCTCATCTCCTCTCTCTCTCGTCATCTCCCACCTCTCTTGCTCACCCTTTCTCCCCATCATTGTCCCCTCTCCCTTCCAGTCTCATATCCCCTCTCTTCCCCTCTCTCTCCCCATCCTCTCTCTCTCTATCATCCCTTCTCTCGTCCCCTCTATCTTCCCCCCTCGATTCCCCTTTCTCTCCTGCTCTCGTCCCCTCTGTCCCCTCCCTTTCCCTCTCTCCCGCTCCCTCTTTCTCTCGCCCCCCACTCTCTCTCCGCTCTCTCCCTCCCAATATCTCTCTCACCCCTCACTCTCTACCCTCTCTCACACCCCTCTCTCTCTCCCCCCCCTCTTTCTCTCACCCCCTCACTCTTTCACCTCCACTCTCTTCCCCATTCCCTTTCTCGCCCACTCTCTCACCCCCACTCTCCCTCTCCCACTATCTCTCTCTCCCCATCTCGCTCACCCCTCAGTCTCTACCCTCTCTCTCTCCCCTCTCTCTCTCCCCCCTTTCCTTCACTCCCTCACTCTCTCACCTCCACTCTCTTCCCCCATTCCCTATCTCGCCCACTATCTCTCAACCCCCACTCTCTCTCTCCCACCATCTCTCTCTCCCCATCTCTCTCACCCCCTCACTCTCTGCTCTCTCTCGTCCCCTCTTTCTCCTCCTCTCATCCCTTCTGTCCCTCTCTCTTCCCATCTCTTTCCCTCTATCGTCCCCTCTCTCTCCCCCATCGTCCTTTCTCTCTCCCCCCATCATCCCCTCTGTCTCCCCCATCGTCCCCTCTCTCTTCCTCATTCGTCTCCTCACTCTCCCTCTCTCCTCCCTGCTCTCTCCTCCGCGCTCTCACTCTCTCGCCACCACCGTCTTCTCTCTCCCCCCGTATCGTCCTCTTTCTCTCCCTCTCTCTCCCTCTCTCGTCCCTTCTCTCTCTGTCCCCCACTCTCGTCGCCTCTCTCTCCCCCATCGTTCTCTCTATCTTCCTCTCTTATCCTAGCTCTGTCCCACTCTCGTCCCCTCTCTCTCCCCATCATCCCCTCTCTATCCCCTATCGTCCCCTCTCTCTCTCCTCTCCCTCCCACTCTCTCACTCTCTCACCCCCCATCGTCCCCTCTCTCACACTCTCTCTCCCCCTCTACCCCCATCGTCCCCTCTGTCTCCCTCTCTCGTCCCCACTCTCTCCCCACATCGTCCTCTCTCTCCTTCCCTCTTCCCCACACAATCCCTCATTCGTCCCCTTTATCTCCTTCATCGTCCACTCTCCACCTTATCGTCCCCTCTCTCCCTCTCTCGTCCACTGTCTCTCCCCATTGTCCCCTCTCTCTCCCCCATCGTCCCCTGTCTCTCCCCATCGTCCCTCTCTCTCCCTCTCTCGCCCCCTCTCTCTCCCCCATCGTCCCTTCTCTCTCCCCCATCCTCCCGTCTTTCTCTCCCATCGTACTTCCTCTGGGTCTGTCGTCTCCTCTGTCTCCCCATCGTCCCTCTCTCTGTATCTCTCTCATCCCGCTCTCTCCCCCTCCCTCTCCCTCTCCCTCTCTCGCCCCCATTCTCCCCTCTCTGCCACTCATTCGTCCCCTCTCTCTCCCTCTCTTATCCCCGCTCTCTCCCCCACTCTCTCATTCTCTCGCCACCACCGTCTCCTCTCTCTCCTGGTATCGTCCTCTTTTTCTCCCTCTCTCTCCCTCTCTCGTCCCTTCTCTCTCCCCCACTCTCGTCCCCTCTCTCTCCCCCAATGTTCTCGCTCTCTCCCTCTCTTATTCTGGCTCTCTCCCACTCTTGTCCCCTCTCTGTCCCCATCATCCCCTCTCTCTCCCCCATCGTCCCCTCTCTCTCCCTCTCTCTCCTCTCTCTCCTCCATTGTCCCCTCTCTTTCCCCCTCCCGTCCCCTCTCTCTCCCCCATCGTCCCCTCGCTCTCCCTCTCTCTTCTCTCTCTCCCACTCTCTCACCTCTCTCTCTCCCTCTCTCTCCCTCTCTCTCCCCCCATCGTCCCCTCTCTCTCCCTCTCGTCTCCCTCTCTCTTCCATTATCCCCTCTCTTTCCCCCTCTCGTCCCCTCTCTCACCCCCCATCGACCCTCTCTCACCCTCACTGCCCCTCTCCCCCCATCGTACCCTCTCTCTCCCCCATCGTCCCTTCTCTCTCCCCATCCTCCCTTCTGTCTCTCTCTCCCGTCCCCTCTCTCTCCCCGCATCATCTTCTCTCTCCCTCTCTCTTCCCAACTCAATCACTCATTCGTCCCCTCTATATCCCCCATCGCCCCCTCTCTCTCTCCCTCTCTCGTCCCCTTTCTCTCCCCCATCGTCCCCTCTCTCACCCTCTCTCTCCCCCTCTCCCCCCATCGTCCCCTCTCTCTCCCCCAAAAATCCCATCTCTCTCCCCCATCCTCCCCTGTGTCTCCCTCTCTCGTCCCCTCTCACTCCCCCATCGTCCCTTCTCTCTCCCCCATCCTCCCTTCTGTCTCTCTCTCCCGTCCCCTCTCTCTCCCCGCATCATCTTCTCTCTCCCTCCCTCTTCCCCACTCAATCCCTCATTCGTCCCCTCTATCTCCCCCATCGTCCTCTCTCCATCCCATCGTCCCCTCTCTCCCTCTCTCATCCCCTGTGTCTCCCCATCGTCCCCTCTCTCTTCCTCTCTTGTCCCCTCTCTCTCCCCCATCGTCCCCTCTCTCGTCCCCTGTCTCTCCCCATCGTCTGCTCTCTCTCCCTCTCTCTCCCCCATCGTCCCTTCTCTCTCCCCCATCCTCCCCTCTTTCTCTCCCATCGTAGTTTCTCTGCCTCTCTCGACCCCTCTCTCTCCCCATCATCCCCTCTATCTCCCCCATCGTCCCCTCTCTCTCCCTCTCTCTCTCCTCTCTCTCCCACTCTCTCTCCTCTCTGTCCCTCTCTCTCCCTCTCTCTCCCCCCATCGGCCCCGCTCTCTCCCTCTCATCCCCCTCTCTTTCCCCCTCTCGTCCCCTCTCTCACCCCCATCGACCCTCTCTCACCCTCTCTCCCCCTCTCCCCCCATCGTCCCCTCTCTCTCCCTCATCGTCCCTTCTGTCTCTCTCTCCCGTTCCCTCTCTCTCTCCACATCATCTTCTCTCTCCCTCTCTCTTCCCAACTCAATCCCTCATTCGTCCCCTCTATCTCCCCCATCGTCCCCTCTCTCACCCTCTCTCTCCCCCTATCCCCCCATCGTACCCTCTCTCTCCCCCAAAAATCCCATCTCTCTCCCCCATCCTCCCCTCTGTCTCCCTCTCTCGTCCTCTCTCTCTCCCCACATCGTCCTCTCTCTCCCTCTCCCTTCCCCACTAAATCCCTCATTAATCCCCTCTATCTCCCCCATCGTCCTCTCTATACCCCATCGTCCCCTCTCTCGTCCCATGTCTCTCCCCAGCGTCCCCTCTCTCTCCCTCTCTCGTCCCCTCACTCTCCCCCATCGTCCGCTCTTTCTCCCCCTCGTCTCCTTTCTCTCCCTCGCTGTCCCCTCTCTCCCTAATTCGTCCCCTCTCTCTCTCTCCCTCTTTCTCACCCTCACTCCCTCATTCTCCCCTCCTCTCCCCCCATCGTCCTGTCTCTCCCCCATCGTCCCCTTTCTCTCCCCATCGGCCCCTCACTCTCCCTCTCACATCCCTCTCTCTCCTACATCATCCCCTGTCTCTCCCCCATCGTCAACTCTCTCCTTCTCTCATCCCCTCTCTCCCCTCCCATCGTCCCCTCTCTCTGCCCCGTCTCCTCTCTCTCTCCCTCTCTCTACCCTCTCTCTCCCCCTCACCCTCTCTCGTCCCCTCTCTCTCCCCAATCGTCCCCTCTCTCTCCCTCTCTCGTCCCCTCTCACCCCCCTCTCTCCCCCTCTCCCCTCTCTCCATCATTCGTCCCCCTCTCTCTCGCCCACTCTCTCTCTCATCCACCATCTCTCTCGCCCACTTTCCCTCACCCACTCTTTCTCGCCTCTCTCTCTCGCCCACACTCTCTCTTGCCAAACATCTCTTTCGCCCACACTCTCTCTCTCTCCAACTATCTCCCTTTGCCCCCTCACTCACTCTCGCCCACACTCTCTCTCGTGTACACTCTGGCTCGCCGTCTCTCTCTCTCTCGCCCACTCACTCTCTGTCGCCCACTCTCTCTCGCCACACTCTCTCACTCCCACTCTTTCTGTCGCCCACTCTCTTTCGCCCACACTCTCTCTCGTATACACTCTCGCTCGCCAACTCTCTCTCTCGCCCACTCACTCTCTGTCGCCCACTCTCTCTCGCCACACTCTCTCACTCCCACTCTTTCTGTCGCCCACTCTCTCTCGCCCACTCTCTCTGTCGCCCACACTCTCGCCCACTCTCTCTCTCACCGACTCTCGCCCACTCACTCTCTTGCCCGTGTCTATCTTACCCACACTCTCTCTCGCCCGCTTTCTCTCTCGCTCCCACTCACTCACTCTCGCCCACTCTCTCTCACATACTCTCTTACACACACTCTCCCTCTCACACACTTTCCCTCCCGCCGATCTCTCTCATCCACTCACTCTCTCTTGGCAAATCTCTCTCGCCCGCTCTCTCTCTCACACACACTCTCCCTCTCACACACTCTCTCTCGCCCACACTCTCTCTCTCTCGCCCACCGTCTCTTTCTCGCCCACTCTATTTCTCGCCCACCCTCTCTCTTGCCCACACTTTCTCTTGCCCAATATCTCCCTCTGCTCCTCCTCTCTCTCTCGCCCACTCTCTCACTCTCGCCCACTCTCTCTCGCCCACTCTCCCTCTCGCCCACTCTCTCACTCTCGCCCACTCTCTCTCGCCCACTCTCTCACTCTCGCCCACTCTCTCTATCTCACCCAATCTCTCTATTGCCCACTTTGTCCCTCTTCCCCACTCTCACTCTCACCCACACTCTCTCTCTCGCCCACTCACTCTCTCTCTCGCCCACTCTCTCTCTCGCCCACTCTTTCTCACCCAATCTTTCACCCAGTCTCTCGCTCGCCCACACTCTCTCTCACCCATTCCCTCTTGCCCACTCTCTCTCTCTCGCCCACACTCTCTCACACCCACTCTCTCACTCTATCACTCTCTCTCTCCCACTCTTTAGCTCGCCCACTCTCTCTCTCGTCCACTCGCTTTCTTTCGCCCAGTCTCACTCTCGGACCCCTCCCTCCCGCCCATTCTCTCGCTCGTCCACTCTCTCTCGCCCACTCTCTCACTCTCTCCCACTCTCTTTCTCGCCCCCTCTCTCACTCTCGCCCAGTCTCACTCTCACCCACTCTCTGTCTCGCCCACACTCGATCTCGCCCACACTCTCTCTCGCCCACTCTCTCGCTCGCCCACTCTGTCACTCTCTCCCACTCTCTCTCGCTCACTCTCTCTCTCGCCCACTCTCTCTCGCGCCCACTCTCTCACTCTCTCCCACTCTCTCTCTCGGCCAGTCTATCACTCTCGCCCAGTCTCACTCTCACCCACTCTCTGTCTCGCCCACACTCTCTCTTGCCCACACTCTATCGCCCACTCTCTCTCTCGCCCACTCTCTGTCTCGACCACTCTCTCACTCTCGCCAGTCTCACTCTCGCCCACTCTCTGTCTCGCCCACACTCTCTCTCGCCCACACTCTCTCGCCTGCACTCTCTCTCACCCACTCTCTCTCGCCCACACTCTCACTCTTTCCCACTCTCTCTCTCGCCCACTCTCTCACTTTCTCCCACTCTCTCTCTCGCTCGCTCTCTCACTCTCGCCCAGTCTCACTCTCACCCACTCTCTGTCTCGCCCACACTCTCACTCGCCAATTCTCTTTCCCTCGCCCACTCACTCTCTCTCGCACACTCTCTCACTCTCTCCCACTCTCTCTCGCCCACTCTCTCTCTCTCGCCCAGTCTCACTCTCACCCACTCTCTGTCTCGCCCACACTCTCTCTTGCCCACTCTCTCTCGCCTACTCTCTCTCTCGCCCACTCTCTGTCTCGACAACTCCCTCACTCTGGCCCTGTCTCACTCTCGCCCACTCTCTCTCTGGCCAACACTCTCTATCACCCACACTCTCTCTCGCCCACTCTCTCACTCTCTCCCACTCTCTCTCTCACCCACTCTCTCTCCCCCACTCTCACTCTCTCCCACTCTCTCTCGCCCACTCTCTCTCGCCCACTCTCTCACTCTGTCCTACTCTCTCCCACGCCGACTCTCTCACTCTCGCCCAGTCTCACTCTCACCCACTCTCTGTCTCGCCCACACTCTCTCTCGCCCACTCTCTCTCTCGCCCACTCTGTCACTCTCTCCCACTCTCTCTCGCCCACTCTCTCACTCGCCCACTCTCTCTCTCACCCACTCTCACTCTCTCCCACTTACTCTCTCGCCCAATCTCTCTCGCGCCCACTCTCTCACTCTCTCCCACTCTCTCTCTCGCCCAGTCTCTCACTCTCGCCCAGTCTCACTCTCACCCACTCTCGCTCGGCCACACTCTCTCTCGCCCACACTCTCTCATGCCCACTCTCTCACTTGCCCACTCTGTCACTCTCGCCCACTCTCTCTCGCCCACACTCTCTCTCGCCCACACCCTCTCTCGCCCACTCTTTCTCACCCAATCTTTCACCCAGTCTCTCGCTCGCCCACACTCTCTCTCACCCATTCCCTCTTGCCCACTCTCTCTCTCTCGCCCACACTCTCTCACACCCACTCTCTCACTCTATCACTCTCTCTCTCCCACTCTTTAGCTCGCCCACTCTCTCTCTCGTCCACTCGCTTTCTTTCGCCCAGTCTCACTCTCGGACCCCTCCCTCCCGCCCATTCTCTCGCTCGTCCACTCTCTCTCGCCCACTCTCTCACTCTCTCCCACTCTCTTTCTCGCCCCCTCTCTCACTCTCGCCCAGTCTCACTCTCACCCACTCTCTGTCTCGCCCACACTCGATCTCGCCCACACTCTCTCTCGCCCACTCTCTCGCTCGCCCACTCTGTCACTCTCTCCCACTCTCTCTCGCTCACTCTCTCTCTCGCCCACTCTCTCTCGCGCCCACTCTCTCACTCTCTCCCACTCTCTCTCTCGGCCAGTCTATCACTCTCGCCCAGTCTCACTCTCACCCACTCTCTGTCTCGCCCACACTCTCTCTTGCCCACACTCTATCGCCCACTCTCTCTCTCGCCCACTCTCTGTCTCGACCACTCTCTCACTCTCGCCAGTCTCACTCTCGCCCACTCTCTGTCTCGCCCACACTCTCTCTCGCCCACACTCTCTCGCCTGCACTCTCTCTCACCCACTCTCTCTCGCCCACACTCTCACTCTTTCCCACTCTCTCTCTCGCCCACTCTCTCACTTTCTCCCACTCTCTCTCTCGCTCGCTCTCTCACTCTCGCCCAGTCTCACTCTCACCCACTCTCTGTCTCGCCCACACTCTCACTCGCCAATTCTCTTTCCCTCGCCCACTCACTCTCTCTCGCACACTCTCTCACTCTCTCCCACTCTCTCTCGCCCACTCTCTCTCTCTCGCCCAGTCTCACTCTCACCCACTCTCTGTCTCGCCCACACTCTCTCTTGCCCACTCTCTCTCGCCTACTCTCTCTCTCGCCCACTCTCTGTCTCGACAACTCCCTCACTCTGGCCCTGTCTCACTCTCGCCCACTCTCTCTCTGGCCAACACTCTCTATCACCCACACTCTCTCTCGCCCACTCTCTCACTCTCTCCCACTCTCTCTCTCACCCACTCTCTCTCCCCCACTCTCACTCTCTCCCACTCTCTCTCGCCCACTCTCTCTCGCCCACTCTCTCACTCTGTCCTACTCTCTCCCACGCCGACTCTCTCACTCTCGCCCAGTCTCACTCTCACCCACTCTCTGTCTCGCCCACACTCTCTCTCGCCCACTCTCTCTCTCGCCCACTCTGTCACTCTCTCCCACTCTCTCTCGCCCACTCTCTCACTCGCCCACTCTCTCTCTCACCCACTCTCACTCTCTCCCACTTACTCTCTCGCCCAATCTCTCTCGCGCCCACTCTCTCACTCTCTCCCACTCTCTCTCTCGCCCAGTCTCTCACTCTCGCCCAGTCTCACTCACACCCACTCTCGCTCGGCCACACTCTCTCTCGCCCACACTCTCTCATGCCCACTCTCTCACTTGCCCACTCTGTCACTCTCGCCCACTCTCTCTCGCCCACACTCTCTCTCGCCCACACCCTCTCTCGCCCATTCTCTCTCTCGCCCAATCTCTCACTCTCTCCCACTCTCTCTCTCACCCACTCTCTCTTTGGCCCAGTCTCACTCTCACTCACTCTCTGTCTCGCCCACACTCTATCTCGCCCACACTCTCTCTCATCCACTCTCTCTTTCGCCCGCTCTGTCTCTCGCCCACTCTCTCACTCTCAACCACTCTCTCTCTGGCCAACACTCTCTATCACCCATACTCTCTCTCGCACACTCTCTCACTCTCTCCTGCTCTCTCTCTCGCCCATTCACTCTCTCGTCCACTCTCTCACTCTCTCCCACTCTCTCTCGCCCACTCTCTCTCTCGCCCAGTCTCACTCTCACCCGCTCTCTGTCTCGCCCACACTCTCTCTTGCCCACTCTCTCTCGCCTACTCTCTCTCTCGCCCACTCTCTGTCTCGACCACTCCCTCACTCTCGCCCAGTCTCACATTCGCCCACTCTCTCTCTGGCAAACACTCTCTATCACCCACACTCTGTCTCGCCCACACTCTATCTCGCCCACACTCTCTCTCGCCCACTCTCTCTCTCGCCCACTCTGTCACTCTCTCCCACTCTCTCTCTTGCCCACTCTCTCTCTCGCCTACTCTCTCTCTCGCCCACTCTCTGTCTCGGCCACTCCCTCACTCTCGCCCAGTCTCACATTCGCCCACTCTCTCTCTGGCCAACACTCTCTATCACCCACACTCTCTCTCGCCCACTCTCTCACTCTCTCCCACTCTCTCTCTCACCCACTCTCTCTCCCCCACTCTCACTCTCTCCCACTCTCTCTCGCCCACTCTCTCACTCTCTCCTACTCTCTCCCACGCCGACTCTCTCACTCTCGCCCAGTCTCACTCTCACCCACACTCTGTCTCACCCACACTCTATCTCGCCCACACTCTCTCTCGCCCACTTACTCTCTCGCCCACTCTGTCACTCTCGCCCACTCTCTCTCTCACCCACTCTCACTCTCTCCCACTCACTCTCTCGCCCACTCTGTCACTCTCGCCCACTCTCTCTCTCACCCACTCTGTCACTCTCTCCCACTCTCTCTCGCACACTCTCTCCTACTCTCTCTCTCTCTCGCCCATTCACTCTCTCGCCCACTCTCTCACTCTCTCCCACTCTCTCTCGCCCACACTCTCTCTTGCCCACTCTCTCTCGCCTACTCTCTCTCTCGCCCACTCTCTGTCTCGACCACTCTCTCACTCTCGCCCAGTCTCACTCTTGCCCACTCTCTCTCTGGCCAACACTCTCTCTCGCCCACACTCTCTCTCGCACATTCTCTGTCTCTCGCCCACTGTCTCTCTCGCCCACTCTCACTCTCTCTCACTCTCTCTCTCGCCCAGTCTCTCATTTTTGCCCAGTCTCACTCTCACACACTCTCTCTCGCCCACACTCTCTCTCTCGCCCACTCTCTCTCTCTCGCCCATTCTCTCTCACGCCCACTCTCTCACTCTCTCTCACTCTCTCTCTCACCCACTCTCTCTTTGGCCCAGTCTCACTCTCATTCACTCTCTGTATCGCCCACACACTATCTCGCCCACACTCTCTCTCGTCCACTCTCTCTGTCGCCCGAAATGTCTCTCGCCCACTCTCTCACTCTCAACCACTCTCTCTCTCTCGCCAACACTCTCTATCACCCATACTCTCTCTCGCACACTCTCTCACTCTCTCCTACTCTCTCTCTCTCGCCCATTCACTCTCTCGTCCACTCTCTCACTCTCTCCCACTCTCTCTCGCCCACTCTCTCTCTCGCCCACACTCTCTCTTGCCCACTCTCTCTCGCCTACTCTCTCTCTCGCCCATTCTCTGTCTCGACCACTCCCTCACTCTCGCCCAGTCTCACATTCGCCCACACTCTCTCTGGCCAGCACTCTCTATCACCCACACTCTCTCTCGCCCACTCTCTCACTCTCTCCCACTCTCTCTCTCTCACCCACTCTCTCTCCCCCACTCTCACTCTCTCCCACTCTCTCTCGCCCACTCTCTCTCGCCCACTCTCTCACTCTCTCCTACTCTCTCCCACGCCGACTCTCTCACTCTCGCCCAGTCTCACTCTCACCCACACTCTGTCTCGCCCACACTCTATCTCGCCCACACTCTCTCTCGCCCACTCTCTCTCTCGCCCACTCTGTCACTCTCTCCCACTCTCTCTCTCGCCCACTCTCTCTCTCGCCTACTCTCTCTCTCGCCCACTCTCTGTCTCGGCCACTCCCTCACTCTCGCCCAGTCTCACATTCGCCCACTCTCTCTCTGGCCAACACTCTCTATCACCCACACTCTCTCTCGCCCACTCTCTCACTCTCTCCCACTCTCTCTCTCACCCATTCTCTCTCCCCCACTCTCACTCTCTCCCACTCTCTCTCGCCCACTCTCTCACTCTCTCCTACTCTCTCCCACGCCGACTCTCTCACTCTCGCCCAGTCTCACTCTCACGCACACTCTGTCTCACCCACACTCTATCTCGCCCACACTCTCTCTCGCCCACTCACTCTCTCGCCCACTCTGTCACTCTCGCCCACTCTCTCTCTCACCCACTCTCACTCTCTCCCACTTACTCTCTCGCCCAGTCTCTCACTCTCGCCCAGTCTCACTCTCACCCACACTCTGTCTCGCCCACACTCTATCTCTCCCACTCTCTCTCTCGCCCACTCTCTCTCTCGCCCACTCTCTCTCTCTCTCGCCCACACTCTCTTTCGCACATTCTCTGTCTCTCGCCCACTGTCTCTCTCGCCCACTCTCACTCTCTCTCTCGCCCAGTCTCTCACATTTGCCCAGTCTCACTCTCACACACTCTCTCTCGCCCATTCTCTCTCTCGCCCACTCTCTCACTCTCTCCCACTCTCTCTCTCACCCACTCTCTCTTTGGCCCAGTCTCACTCTCACTCACTCTCTGTCTCGCCCACACTCTATCTCGCCCACAATCTCTCTCGTCCACTCTCTCTTTCGCCCGCTCTGCCTCTCGCCCACTCTCTCACTCTCAACCACTCTCTCTCTGGCCAACACTCTCTATCACCCATACTCTCTCTCGCACACTCTCTCCTACTCTCTCTCTCTCGCCCATTCACTCTCTCGCCCACTCTCTCACTCTCTCCCACTCTCTCTCGCCCACTCACTCTCTCGCCCATTCTCACTCTCACCCACTTTCTGTCTCGCCCACACTCTCTCTTGCCCACTCTCTCTCGCCTACTCTCTCTCTCGCCCACTCTCTGTCTCGACCACTCTCTCACTCTCTCCCAGTCTCACTCTAGCCCACTCTCTCTCTGGCCAACACTCTCTATCACCCACACTCTCTCTCGCCCACTCTCTCACTCTCTCCCACTCTCTCTCTCACCCACTCTCTCTCCCCCACTCTCACTCTCTCCCACTCTCTCTCGCCCACTCTCTCACTCTCGCCCAGTCTCACTCTCACCCACTCTCTGTCTCGCCCACACTCTCTCTCGCCCACACTCTCCCATGCCCACTCTCTCTCTCTCGCCCATTCCCTCACTCTCAGCGACTTTCTCTTGCCCACAGTCTCTCTCGCCCACACTCTCTCTTGCCAATTCTCTCTCTCTCGCCTTTGCTCTATCTCTCTCGCCCACTCTCTCATTCTCTCGCCCACTCTCTCTCTCGCCCACTCTCTCTCACCCACTCTCTCACTCTCTCCCACTCTCTCTCTCGCCCACTCTCTCTATCGCCCGCACTCTCTCTTGCCCAGACTCTCACTCTCGCCCACTCTCTCTCTCTCTTTCGCCCAATCTCTCTCTCGACCACTCTCTCACTCTCGCCCAGTCTCACTCTCACCCACTCTCTGTCTCGCCCACACTCTCTCTTGCCCACTCTCTATCGCCCACTCTCTCTCTCGCCCACTCTCTGTCTCGACCACTCTCTCACTCTCGCCAGTCTCAGTCTCGCCCACTCTCTGTCTCGCCCACACTCTCTCTCGCCCACACTCTCTCGCCTGCACTCTCTCTCACCCACTCTCTCTCGCCCACACTCTCACTCTTTCCCACTCTCTCTCTCGCCCACTCTCTCACTTTCTCCCACTCTCTCTCTCGCTCACTCTCTCACTCTCGCCCAGTCTCACTCTCACCCACTCTCTGTCTCGCCCACACTCTCACTCGCCAATTCTCTTTCCCTCGCCCACTCACTCTCTCTCGCCCACTCTCTCTCACCCCCACTCTCACTCGCTCACACCCTCTCACGCCCACTCTCTCTCTCGCCCCCTCTCTCACTTTCGCCCACTCTCTCTTTACCAATCCAACAATCACCTTAAAATTATTTATGCCCACTGACAATAGCCATTTATGCCATGGTATAAAGAAGTCTCTCACTGTTCACTCTATCTATGTCTCACATCATCTTGATGACCTCTACCAAGTCGCCCCTCACCCTTCTTTACTTCAATGACAAAAGGCTTACCTACTTGAACCTTTCTTCGTAAGACATGCTCTCCAGTAGAGGCAGCATTCTGGTAAACCATCAATTTACCCTCCATAAAGCCTCCACTGCCTTCCTGTAATGAGGGGATCGGAACTGAACACGATTTTCCAAGTGGGGTCTAACCATGGCTCTATAGAGCTGCAGCATAACCTCACGGCTTGAAAACCCTATTCCCCAGCAATTGAAAGGCAACACAACATATTCCTTCTCAACAACCCTATCACCTTGGATGGCAACTTTGAGGGATAGATGTATGTGGAAACCAAGATCTCTCTGTTCCACAACACTACCAAGCATTCTGCCTTTAACCCTGTATTCTGCATTCAAGTTTGACTTTCCAAAATGAATCATTTCACACGTTTCCAGATTAAACTCCATCTGCCACTTCTTAGCCCACTACATTTCCTGTAGTGATATCATTTCCTGTTCTTTATCTTAGGGGGTGATAAATGGGGTCTACCTCGATGTGCTTTTTGATAGATTTCTGGTTGTAATGCCATGCTTCTCGGAATTCTCGTGTGTATCTTTGTTTCACTTGTGCTCGGATGGATGTGCTGTCCCAGTCAAAGTTGTGCCCTTACTTATCTGTATGTAAAGATACCAGTGAGAGACGGTCACGTCGTTTTGTGGCTAGCTGATATTCATGTTTCCTGGAGGCTCCTTTTCTGCCTATTTGTCCATATGCAAAAGCTGATATCATTTACAAATTACCGTGCAAGAACTGTAACAAATACTACATTAGATGAACTCTTCATTCGATTGAGGCAACACATCCTTCCTAGGACAATCCAAAGAGATACATGCATGAGAATTGCTAGAAACATGGCATCCCAACAAGAACTCTACCAACAAACACTTCGAGTTCGATGTCATCGACTACCCTCGAGAAAAAAGAACAAGAAATGATATTTGGACGGGAAATGACATCACCAACCCAAAGAAACCAAAACATATAAATAGAAAGCAAGATTCATGAACAGTGCTTAGCCTGGAGACCCACTGAAATTGTTAACTAGTAGAGTGACGAAACTTCTGGAAATGGACTTTCCAATTCAGTGAGAAAACAGACATCCAGTGTGATGACCTACTCAAAGATCTCAATAATATTTATGAGTCACGAACTCCCATTCACAAACCCGGCTTGATTGCCCTCATAGACTTATTCCAATCGAGATGATTACAAATCTTATCTCATAGAAGTTTTCCAAAACATCCGACGGAAGGGTCAATGGTCTACAATTACCAGGGTTTTCTCCACTCCCCTTCTTGAATGAAGGAACAACTTTTACTATCCTGTTGTGTTCTGCTACTATACCTTTATACAATGACAACATAAAATCAAAGTCGAAGGATCCGATATCTGATTCTTGGCTTCCCAGAGAATCGTAGGATAAATCCCATTCGACCCAGGGGAATTTATATATTTTCACATTTTCAGAGTTTGTAACACCTCGTCCTTGGGAACTTCAATCCTATCTCGTCTAGTAGCCTGTCTCTCAGTATTGCCCTCGACAACATTTTGTATTTCAGAGCGAATACTGACGAAAGATGTTGCTTCAGCATTTTCCCCATCGCTTTCGACTCCACGCACGACTTACCACGACTGTCCTTCATTGGCCATATTTTATTCCATTCATTTTTTTAGCCCTTACATACTTATGGAAAACTTAAGGATTTTTCCTTATCCTATCTGCCAACAAATTATCAGCTCCCCTCTTGGCTCGTCCTCAGTCTCCCTTCAGGTCTTTCCTGTTTAACTTGTAACTCTCAATCGCCCTAACTGAGCCTTCACATCTCATGCTAACACAAGCCTTCTTCATCTTCACAAGAGGTTCAACATCCTTAGAAATCATGATTCCTGCGCTTGTCAATTTCCTTCCTCTCTGACAGATACATACTTATCAAAGAAACACAGAACCTGTTCCTTGAATAAGCTTCACATTTCTATTCTGCCCATTCCCTGCCGTTTCCTTGCCCAACCTGTGCATGCGTAATCTTATCTAATCGCATATAATTTTCTTTCCACCAGCAGCAGCGCTTGTCCTCCGGTGTAAACCTATCCCTTTGAAAAGCTAAAGTAAACATAACTGAACACTAGTAACTCTCACCAAAGTGCTCACCTACCGCCAAATCTGTCATCTTGCCGTGTTCATTCCTCAGTCCCAAATCTAATTTGGCCTCTTCCGTTGTTGGCCTATTCCATGAAACAGTATTTAAAGAAATCGACCGCAGATACATTCAGCACTCTCCTCGGTTGAGATGCTTCGACCGATCGACGTGCTGGTTAAATTCCGCATGAAAATTGTCATACCAATTTTTCAGGTGTTATTTGTGACTTTGTTTACTGCCCTCCCCAACGTGATCTTAAAATATGGAGGCGGATAAGCTCTGACAATCAGTGACATTTTCTTCTTAGAACTTCTAATGTCCTCACAAATGGATTCAAACTCATTCTCCATAGAACTGATATCGTGTGTCAGTATTGGTCTGAGGTTGTCCTTGAATGTTTGAGTTACACCACATTCCTTACCATCCTTTCTATCCTTCCAAATGACCCATGCCCGTGAATATTTAACTCCAAGTCTTGACTATGCTGTCTCCAAGTCTCTGCAATGTCTGCTAAATCGTCTTCGTTCGTGATGATTTATGCCGTTATATCTCCAGCCTTGTTCTGAAAAGTATGAGCATTCAGGTTTAGTGCCTTTATGGTCGCTTTCTTACCCAATGATGAACAACACCTCTAATAATATCTTCTGTGCTATCCTTCCTTCTTGCTTCTTTCTTCTCCTCACTTGTCCATTTCTGACTCCCTGCTACAATACAAGTGCTCAAATACACCTTCAAGGTGGAGCAACACTTTCCCTACACTTCGCACAATCCAGTCTTCTAGATTCATTGCTCATATTGTGGTCGCCACTACCTTGGGAAACGAAGTGTGGACTGAATGACCGTTTTTCAGAATACCAAGTTCTATCGTCAAAAATGTCCCTGAGCTTCCAGTTGACTGCTCCGTTAGCACAAAACCACTTTTCCGAGCCAACTCTCTATCTCAGTCTTACTGCAGTGTTCCACCATAGCTCCGTGCATGCTGAAAAAGCAACAGACCCTTTTCTGCTTGAGAACCCCGCAACGCCATATCAATTTCAATCGTTTTAGAGGCCTGAAATCTTCCATGTCCTGACCCCGAAACACTCACCATGCCTAGTTATAGCAGAGCAGGCATTACACGCTACCTATGGTTAGTCACTAACGGTCTCCGTGAACAGTTGTTAATGCTACAAACAGAGCTTTATCGATTACTGTGTCAAACTGTTTGTCTCTCTCTTTCGGATCTATTCCCACATCTCGTTTCCTCCAAATTACTGCGCCACAACATATCTTCTGCATATAAACCAAAATTTTCCTGTGAACCATACGTGGTAAGGCCGGGGACACTGGACAGAAACTGTTAACTCCGATTTCGCTTTCGAGCATCTTTTGGTCTTACCCCTGAGGAAGCTTGATACTGTGCTTGTGTAATGACCCCCTGCACATAAGACAGAACTGTGTTAATCCTGAAAGGTTCTCTTGTTGATGAATCCCACTAAAATGTGAGCCATTGGCATCGACTTCGTAGGTCAATGAATATAGAAATCATGTGCTTGGTTTTTGTGCCCCAGTTCTGTTCTTGGATATGATAAACAACAGAGAGCAAATTCTCCGTCATGTCAGATGTGAACAGATAGGTGTCGCCACATGAAGTGGAATCAAGTGAATGTTTTCTCAGTTAGAGAAAATTCAAACCATTTCTCACTGTAACAGCCTGTGGCTCAAAGCAAAATATTTTCTATAAAGACAAAGCCTGAATACAGCGTTTTCGAAATAAAATCTCTGAATGATCTCTCTCCAGTGTGACAGTAAAGCTGTGTCAGCAAATGGGAGAACTGAGTGAATCACTTTACTTGTTCAGCTGGCGAACAATAGACAATAGATAATAGTTGCAGGAGTAGGCCTTTCTGCTCTTCGAGCCTGCACTACCATTCAATATGATCATTACTGATCATCCTTAAACAGTATCCAATTCTTGCCTTATCTCCATAACACAATTCCACTTTCCTTGGGAGCTCTATCCAACACTTTCTTAAATGAATCCGGAGACTGCGACTCCACTGCCCTCTGGGGCAGAGCATTCCACACAGCCACCACGCTCTGGGTGAAGAAAGTTCTCTTCATCTCTGTCCTAAACAGTGTACCCCGTATTTTTAAGCTGTGTCCTCTTGTTCGGCACTCACTCCCAGCGAAAATGTGTTTCCTGCCTCCAGAGTGTCCAATCAGATCCGCTCTCAGTCTTCTAAACTCAAGGGTATTCAAGCTCAGTCGCTCTAGTCTTTCAACGTGAAAGTCGTCCCGCCATTCCAGGAATTGACTTCGTGCACCTACGCTGAACTCCATCAATAACCAGAATGTATTTCCTCAAATTTGGAGACCAGAACTGCACACAATACTCCAGGTGTGGTCACACCAGTGCCCTGTACAGCTGCAGAAGAACCTCTTTGCGACTATAACCAATCCCTCTTGTTGTGAAGGCCAGCATGCTATTAGCCTTCTTCACTATCTGCTCTATCTGCATGATTACCTTCATTGGCGGGTGGACAAGAACATTCAGATCTCTTTGTTCTGCCCCTTTACCTAAATTGATTCCATTTAGGTCGTAATCTGTCTTCCTGTTCTCCTCACCAAAGTGTATAACCATATATTTATCCACATTAAACTGCATCTGCCATGCATCTGACCACTCACCTAACCTGTTCAGGTCACCCTGTAATCTTCTAAAATCCTCCTCACATTTCACGCTGCCACCCAGCTTAGTATCATCAGCAAGTTTGCTAATGTTATGACGAATACCATCTTCTATATCATTAATATATATTGTAAAAAGCTGCGGTCCTCGCACTGTTCCCTGCGGTACCCCATTGGTCACTGCCTGCCATTACCAAATGAAGCCATTTAGCACTTCTCTTTGTTTCCTGGCAGCGAACCAACATTCAATCCAAGTTAGTACTTTGCACCCAATACCATGCACTCTAATTCTGCTCACTAACCTCCTATGTGGGACTTTACCAAAAGCTTTCTGAAAGTCCAGGTACACTACATCTTCTGGATCTCCCTTGTCCATCTTCAGAGATACATCCTCAAAAAATTCCAGAAGTTTCGTGAAGCATGATTGCCTCTTCATAAATCTATGCTGACTCTGACCTATCCTGTTGCTACTATCCAGATGTGTCATAATTTCATCCTTTATAATAGACTCCAGCATCTTTCCCACCACTGAAGTCAGACTAAGAGGATATATAATTTCATGCTTTCTCTCTCCCACCTTTCTTGAAAAGTTTGTACAAAATTAGCCACCCTCCCATCCGCAGGAACTGATCCCGAATCTATCGAACTCTGGAAAATAATCACCAACGCATCCACGATTTCTCTAGCCACGTCCTTCAGTACCATGGGATGTAGACCATCAGGCCCCGGGGACCTATCAATCTTCAGACCTAGCAGTCTCTCCAATACCAATTCCTGGAAAATATGAATTCCTTTAAGTTCAGTACCTTCAGCCACTCTTACCTCAGGGAGATTGCTTGTATCTTCCCCAGTGAACACAGGTTTGAAGTACCAATTCCATTCTTCTGTCATTTCTTTGTTCCCCGTAATATATTCGCCTGCTTCTGTCTTCAATGGCCCAATTTTAATCTTCACCATTTTTTTGGCCTTTCACATACCTAAAACACTTTTCACTCTCCTCCTTTATATTTTAGCCAGTTTACCTTCAGACCTCATTATTTCTCTGCGTATTTCCTTCTGAGTAATCATCTGTTGTTCTTTAAAAGCTTCCCAGTGCTCCGTTTTCCCACTTATCTTTGCTATGTTATATTTTTTTCTCTTTTAACTTAATATGTTTCTCAACTTCCCTCGTCAGCCACGGCCACCCATGCCTCCTCTTAGGATCATTCTTCCTTTTTGGAATGAACCAATCCTGCAACTTCTGTTTTATACCCAGTACTATCCGCCATTGTTCCTCCACTGTCATCCCTGCTAAGCTATTACACCATTGAACTTTGGCCAGATCCTCCCTCATAGCTCCATAGTTCCCTTTATTCAACAGAAATATTGTCACATCCGATTGTTCCCTCTCCCTCTCAAACTGCAGATTGAAATGTATTGTATTATGGTCACTACTTCCCAATGGCTCCTTCACTTCGAGGTCCCTGATCAATTCTGGTTCGTTGCACAATACCAGATCCAGAATTGCCTTCTCCCTGGTAGGCATCAGCACCAGCTGTTCCCAAGAATACATCTCGCAAGCACTCCAGAAAGTCTCTTTCTTGATTCCAATACCATCCTGATTCGGCTAGTCTACCTGCATGTTGAAATCCCCCATAACAACTGGAGAAACATCCTTGCGACAGGTCAATTTGAGCTCCTATTTCAAATTACATCCGACATCCAGACTACTATTTGGGGGCCTGGAGAGAACTCCCAAGAGAGTCTTTTTACCCTTAGATTTCTCAATTCTATCCATACTGACTCTGCATCACCTGATTCTAGGTTCCTCCGCAAAAGGGAATGAATATAATCCCTTACCAACATGGCCACCCCATCCCCTTTGCCCGTCAGTCTGTCCTTACGATAGCACGTGTCGCCTTGAATATTCATTTCCCTGTCCACTTGAAGCAACGTCTCAGTTATCCCCTCAATATCGTATCTGAAAATTTCCAAAAGAGCCCTAAACTCATCCATCTTATTTCTAATGCTTCGTGCATGCATGTATAGTATTTTTAATTTGTTACTGCCCGCACCCTTCCCATCAATGCCTATTTCTCTCAACCTTACAGCATGATACCTTATTGAGTTTTCTGCTTCATTGATACAGGTTGTCTTTCTTGACTTCCTCTTGAAGTCAACAGTCCTCTTGAAGTAAGATATAGGGGCAGAATACAGGAACAGGGATGGAAAGTTTATTAAGCAGTTTGACATAGGGACTGAGGAAGTGTTCGTGGTTCTGACCGGCTTGAGGTGGGCATATTCCCAATTCAGGACGGACTTGTATCTTATGTTGCTCTCTGTGACAAGGGAGGAAATTACAGGTGTTCTGAGCAATGTCTTACTTTCCTCTTCGAGTTTGTAGTGGCCTGGACTAACGCAGTTCCTCTTTGCAGCAAGATTGGGAGAGAAGAAAACAGAGAATCACACAGCAGTGAGTCTCACGTCAGTTGAAGGGAACCTTTCGGAGCAAACTCTGAAGGAGTGAGTTGACTGCCAATTGTCCAGGCAAGGTTTCATCAGGGGGAGACATCACGGTTTTGTTACATAATGTCATGCCTAACCGATTGGATTAAATACATTTTATTGGCAAGTGATCAGGTTTTTTTAATGAGAATAGTGAATTTGGTGTTGTTTGTGTGGATTTCAACATACCCTTTAACACGACACCACACTGGAGACTGGTAAGATGAAAAAAGTGAAAAGGGATTTAAGGTCCAATGACAAATTGGATCCAACATTAATTTGGTGGTGGTAGGAGACACAGGATGGCGATAAAAGGCTGTTTGTGTGACTGGAACTTGTATTCAATGGTGTAGCTCAAGGATGAATGCTTGTTCCCATGTCTTTTGTGAATGCGTGTAAAGAATATAGAACAAATTAGGTGAAAATGATAAGCAGAGTTGTCGATGATACGAATGAAAATGGTTAATAGTGAGGAAGAATGTTTTAGTATGGAGGAGCGCAGAGATGGATCCATTAAATGTCAAATTCAGAGAGGGGATGTTGAAACTAACATCAAAAACATGAGGTGATGCACATTGGAAGTAACACGTCCACTGTTTACTCAATGAATGGCAGGACACGAGGAAACACAGAGGACAGAGAGACTTTGTATATTGGGCCACATATCCGTGAAGGCAGCAGAACAGAGTGGGAATCACAACTGTATCCGTCAAGGCAAGACTTATAAAAGCAATTAAAGGTTTGTCAAAAGTTGACAAGGTGGTGAAGAAAGTAGTTGGCACGCTTTTCATCACTCGTCAGAAAGTCGATTATCCAAGTTGGAATGTCATGTTGTGGCTATGTCGAGCATTGGTGGGATCACATTTAGAATACTGCTTGCAGTTATGGTCAACTTCTACAGGAAGGATTTTGTGAAAATTGAAACTATGCATAAATGATTTACAAGGATGTTGCGGGAACCTGAGGGCTTCAGTTAAGCGTGGAGATGAGGTAGGCAGGGGCTTTTTCACTGGAATGTTCCAGGAAGCGCGTAACGTTCTCACCGTTGAGAAAATCATGAGGGGCATGGATAGGCAACTGGCCTAAATCGTTTGTGCAGGATGGTAAAGTTCAAAATTGGAGGGCACACTTTTAAGGTGACAGGCACTGAGACACACTAAACAAGGTATTGAGAGGGACAGAATGATGGTTGATTTCCAACAGGCATTGGATCAGCTCAGTCTTCGGTGTTAAAAATAAGCATTTCTTCTTGAAAGTAGTTTGGTAGTCAAGTCTTCAATGGAACGTTAGGGGTGCTAAAATTGAGTGATGTACCGATGAGTAAGTGAGTGGGCATAATATTGTCCAATGCACTATGAAATGGAAAATGCCATATTTATAAGGAACAATCAATAAAGACCTTTTAAATTGATTGTGATATTGCAGGACTCTGAACTACACACCGAACTGGCTGTGCTGGGATATGAGTCACATTGACTTTTCTGCAGGAGCATCAACTGATTCGGAAGGCAAAATGATATGTGTCATCTGTTCAGCAGTGGCGAAGCCAATATATATTCTTCCATTCCTATCAGCAAGGTTAGAATGCATTTCCTGACCGAAACATTCTAGTTCATGAAACTCGTTTGAAAATACAAACGGGAAATTGCGCGCCAAAAACCATTACTCAGACAAGCAACAAATCAAGAATGGACAGACGCGGTAGAACGAGACATTAACACCAAACAACGAGAAACACAGATAAAGAAAAATCGGGACCTGAAAAAAAACTGGACAAACTCACAAAAAAAGACAAAACCGATAACACAGAGGCATGGATAAAGAACTTATCAGACCGGACCCCATCAGACACAGAAAAAGCGATTCTCATCAAAGGATTAAATTTAAATTACCGAGACGCTGACAACAAGGAATCCTAGCGGCATTAGGAACCACAGTGAAGGACAACAATCTCACGGAAGAAACACAACAAACGATCAGACAGACAGTTGCATCCACTCTGAGCCGAAATAGGGAAGAAAACAAACTGAACACACAAGAAAAGAAAGCCCTGGAAAACCTCAAAAAAGACAAAACATTGTTATTTAACCTTCGGACAAAGGTCGGCTCACTGTCATCCTGAAAAGAAGGGATGACATCGAGAAAGCCAATGTACTACTCGCAGACACCAATACCTACGAACAGGTGGCGCTAGACCCGGCCTCACAACGAGGAAAAAAAAAATACGCATCTCCTATGAAAATTACGCAATTCCAGACATTTAAACAAGTCAGAATTCCAGAAGATGAAATCCGACGGGACCAATACCCCGCGATTCTATGTCTACCAAAAATCCATAAACCAGGAGCTCCCCTCATACCTGGAGTCGCACTACCCGGAAGACCAACTTACAGACTGGTCAAAGAACAACACGCAAGACTGAAATACCTAGTAGAAGAGTCACAGCACTCCATCCACTCCACCCAGGAATTCCTAAAAAGTATTAAAAACACCAAAATAGAGGATGACGAAGCAATGATCTCATTCGACGTAACAGCACTGTTCACCTCCATTAACATCGACCTGGCAAAGGAAACACTTACCACACTATTAAAAGAGACCATCATACACACACCAACAACCATCAATCACCTTGCCAACGAAAACATCATGAAGCTATTGGACCTGTGACTCACCACCCACTTCACTTTCTACAACATAGTTTAAAAACTAACCAACGGCACAACCATGGGATCTCCGCTATCAGGAAGCAGTAATGCAATGTCTAGAACAAACAGCCCTACCAACCAACAAACCAAAAATCTGGGTCCGCTACGTAGATGAACCATTTGTCATCACAAAACGAAACAAGATAGAAGAGACATTTAACATCATCACTAACACCCTCACAGGCATAAGGTTCACCTAGTAGGAAGAAACTGACAACAAATTCGCATTCCTGGATGTCTCAGTCGAAAGAAAGGACAATGGACAATGACAAACCTGAGTATACAGAAAACCGACAAAGAATGACCAAATACTTAACTACACCAGCAACCATCCCGACACGCACAAACGAAGCTGTATCAGAACACTATTCAAACGAGCCACCACATACTGCAGCACAGAGGAACTACACAAAACAGTGGAGAACCACCGGTACAATGTATTCAAGAAGAACGGATAGTCAAAAAATACAGTGCGCAAATTGCTCAAGAACAAACCACGATAAACAGACCAAACACAACCAGAAACCCCAACCACCTTACCATACATCAAAGAAATTTCAGAAATGACAGACAGACTACTAAGACCCCTCGGAATCCTAGTAGCACACAAACCAACCAACACTCTCAAACAAAAACTAACAAACTTAATACACCCAGTACATCCCATGGACAAAACCAACGTCATCGACAAAATTCTATGCGAGGACTGTCATAAACACTACATAGGACAAACAGGAAGAAAGTTAGCCACCAGGATACACGAACACCAGCTAGCCACAAGAAGACACGAACTTGTAGCCCTACACACGGTTGAAAAAAGCCACCATTTCGACTGGGACAACACATCTGTCCTGGAACAGGCTAAGCAAAGGCATGACAGAGAATTCCTAGCGGCCTGGCACTCCAACCACAACGCCATAAATAATCGCACAGGTCTAGATGCCATCTATCAACCCCTCAGAAAACGAACAGGAAATGACATCACCATAAACCCCAGGAAACCCATCCAGGAGAAAGATATAAATAGAAAGCAGGAGAAAACAGCTTCGCTTCACTTGGAGGTCGCCAATGATGATGTTACCTAGCCAGGTCACAAAATGTCTGGATATCAAACCTACAGCTCAGCGAGAAAACCTACACCCTAAAACTCGCTTTTCTTTTGAGAAAGAGAATGTAGCAGTTATTAAACTGAAGCTTTCTCTTTTCCTTTACCAATTTTAATATTCAACCATTCAGTCGAACTGAGAAAATGCTGAATTCTACAACAATTATTTCTTTTCTCTCAGATATTCAGCCTCTGCGTTTTTCATTTCTTATTGATCTGAATGATCTAATAATTAGGCTAAAAGAATGTTGCAATTTGTCTCGCATGCGACAGAAGAATCAACTGAGTCGTGACAGGTGCATTACTAAATTTTGTAAATGTGAAGAGCTGAGGTGGTGTCGAGTTAAAAGCGTGGTTCCAGAAAAGTACACCTGGTAAACAGCATCCATGGAGTAGGAAAGTCGATGTTTCGAGTTTAAGTTCTTCATGAGGAATTTTCGAAACATTGATGCTCCTGCTCCTCAGATGTGGCCTAACCACTGTGCTTTTCTAGCGCCATGATTCCTGACTTTGACCTCTCGCATCTGCAATCCTGGCCTTCTCCTCAGTTGGGGGTAGTGTCAGATACTTTTCCGGAGATGTAACAACATGTTTGTAATGATAGTTTTGGATATGCAGTTGGAAGCTCATCATTTAGGCAAATCATTCTCCCCTTCCCAATCTGGCAAACACATTCAGGTCCTGCGCCTCCTTCATTGACATTCCCTGAACACCTAATGCCTAAAAGAAGGCCTCATTCTTCCACTTGCGACATTGATGCCACATGGGATCAGCGGTTTTCTCATTCGCCATCCCCTCACATTACTCTATTTTCATGATTCCAACTCAGCATTGCGCTCATAACCTGCACATCACCTTTCCAACCTACACGCTCCACGTCCTCTCAGATCTAGTATCTTATTCTCCACCTTTATCTAGACCTCGCATTCTCAGCTATCACGCCCCCAAACCTCCAAACTGTCCATTTATCTCTCAGCCCTCATGGCCGCAAACCTCATTCCTGTTGAAGGGTTTATGCCCGAAACGTCAATTCACCCGCTCCTCGCATACTGCCTGATGTAATGTGTTTTCTATCACCACACTCTGATTTCTAGCATTTGTAGATCTCACTTTCTCCACGGCGCAGTATTGTGTAAACGTCACAGGATTGGAAAAGTGCAGTATTTGTGGCTTTCTAAGTTGTTAATTTCATTTGCTCAATCGGATCTCGCTGGAGTATTGTGTGTCTTTCTGCAATTCTCATTACGGCAGGAATGTGATTGCATTGAAAACGGTGCAGATCAAACATACCTAGATATTGTCTGTTCGAAGACTTTCACTTATGAACGTAGAATTGGACGGACTGGGCTGTCACAAAGATATTATATTCTTTTAAAATAAGGGAGCTGTACTTTTTCTCAAGGTTAATGTGTCTTGATATCATTTTTATCAAAGGCGTTGTGAAACAGTTCAGGCTCCGAATCGGATGAAGTGTTACAGAGATGAAAGTGTTCGCTGTGAGGCCTTTAGTTTCTATGCAAACAGCTGAGGCTTGAGGCCAAAGAGTTTATGAAATGAACTGTATAATGGCAAAAAGAGTGGTCCTTCGGGAAAGCGGAATTCCGATTTTTAGATCCTGCAGCAGTTATTCACCAACTAAAACCTCTCTCCTTCAGACCTTCTAAGTTTTACCTGTAAGCTTCTGTTTCCTTTGTACTGTGTTTAAGGTGCTTGGTTTGTTGGAATTGTTGTGTATTTTCAGAACAGCATAATTAAGTCGACTTTGGATAGACAATGTTCTGTGGGTATTCTATATTCTCTTTTTTTTGTTTTTCAATCCGTCATTTTGTGAATAAGTTTTGTAACTAGCTTACTTGGGTAATTTTCACTGCACAGTTAACGAAACAAAATATAATGTTACGGTCTGGGTTGTCTTCCTAATAACGGATCGAATAGTTTAGCCTAGACCATAACATATTGGGAGGTAGTTGATGAATTAAAAGAGCAACTGATAGGTGCTAGCGTCTTTAGTTCGGGTATTGATTTGGAATGGGGTAGACAATGCTTGGGAAACCAATGTCTCATGTAGGTACAAACAGTTGTCTGGCTATGGACGATGTAAAGTTGGTAGTTTTACAAAAAAAAATTCAAGCCAGGCTTCTGGTATTAGCAGACATGCTGGGATTGTATTGCCTCTTACTGTGAGGAAAGGAGAGATAATTCCCGCAGTAGCTCAGCATTTAAGTAAGCTGCAAAATCCATGAGAATCTGTATAGATGGTTAAAATTCAATTGAAAATAAAGCAGCTTGAGTTAGACGCGAGAGATAAGGAAAGGACATCAGATGTGAAGCAGTTTGTGATACTATTAGAAGCAGAGAAAGGGAAGAAGAGAGAGCAGCAGAATAGAGAGAGAAACGGAGACAGAGTCTGAACTTCAGAAATTTGCAATTATTAAAGGAATTCACCTTAAAAGGCTGGGGATAAAGACTGAAGATAAGCTTAATCTAGAAGGGCATATTGTTAAAACGGCAAGGTTAGCAGCTGAAATGGCTGATTGTTATGAACTGGTCCATAAAACAAGAATGGGCTTCCAGAATCATTTTAAGACTGAGGCATAGAAATTGGGGCAAAAGTCCTCACGTGGAAAGGGAAAATTGAATCTCTGTGAAGATCATTAGGATGACTTGTCACAGGCTAAGTAGGAAACGCTTGAAGGGAATAAGACCTGAGGATTTAATTGCAATAACGTAGGCCACATGAAATCAGAGCTGCAAACATCTGCAGCATCTAAAGATCTCCAGCATCTGTAGTCCTCACTTTTTCCACATGAAATCAGTGTTGGAGAACTAGGAAAAGCACTGGAAAGTCAGATGCAGGAAAACAAAACAAGCCTGGCATGGTAATAGAAAATGCACTGGAGGCTGGAAGGCTGCATCAGAGTGCACAAGCCGTACAGAGGTTGGTAAGGGAGAAGTGCTTGAAAAATATACCAGCAAAGTTAAACTTTATTTACCTTGCCAAGGAGTAGCAGATAAAGACGGAACAATATTAAGGGACACAGGATCGTCTCAGTCTGTGATGCAGAAGGATGGGGAAATATGTACTCCTGAAGGACATTGCGTCCGGGTATTCATGGAGGGACGAAAAAATTGCACATTAATTTACAGTGAGGCTAGAGCGGGCAGAAAAGAGTGGGGAATTTGTGGTGGGAGGTCTGGACAAACTCTCAGCTCCAAGAATATAAGTTGTGCTTGCAAATGATATAGCTCAATCACCAGTAAGCGTGTTGCCTTCTCCAATTGAAAAGCCAGTCGAGGTGCAGGCAAGTGTAGCAATGTCGGACTCTATCAAGGAATTTTCTCAGATTGTGTCCTAATGCGATCACAGAGTCACAAGATGAAGCAGGAGAAATCTAAAGGCACGGATAATAAAGCTGAAACTTGATTACAATGTTTTTTTATCAGATTAGTGGGTCACCGCAGGATGCAAACGTTAAAAATGCAAGTATATTCAGCTCTGCTATGCTACTGAGTTGGAGCAGAAAGATGAAAAATTAAAGCAGTTCGATCAGAAGACATGTACTTGGAAGGAGAGTGAATGCATTGCTGCGTGATATTACTTCGCAAATGATATGTTAAGGAGGAAATGGAGACAATACGTTTTCAAGCACGTGAAAAATGGGCAGATTGTTTCCAGTAGGGTACAGAAAAATGGTGGTACGAGTGCCGCATGTGTCACAACTTGGAGGTCACGGAGTCTAAATTACAGAGATATTTTTACTGGCCTGGATTGAAGAGGAATATAGTTGAATTTTGCCAGACGTGTCATACGTTTCGACTAATCGGAAAACGGTGGGAAATAATAAATCCTGCACTTTAATACTTTTTCCAGCGTTCGATGAGTCTTTCGTAAGTGTCTAAATGCATATTGTAGGTTTCCGACATTCAATAAAAGATGGGAATAAGTATTAATTAACATTAATGGATGTATTGATGAGATTTCCAAATGTTGTTCAATTGTGCAATGTGACAGATAAAAGTATTCTGGAAGAATTACGATTTTTTTTGAAAACTAGATTAAAACTACCATCAGAGATACAATTAGATCAAAGGTCTAACTTCACATCCAAACTTTTCAAGGAGTATATAGATAGCTTGGGAATAAAACCGATTCAAATCTACTGTGTACAAACCAGAATCACAGGGTACACTGGACTGTCAATTATTAAAGAATCTGTTGAGGTTTTATGGTTCAAAGTAGCGACATTATTACCATGAGGGAGTTGCATCAGTGCTGTTTGCGATTTGAGATGTACTGAAAGAATCCATCGAATTAAGTCCATCTGAAACTAATTTTGGGCATAAAGTAAGAGGATCATTAAAATTTATTAAGAAAGAATAATAAGTCAGATTACATTTTAGAGTTGGACGAAATAATGTTGGAGAGTTGTAGAGACAGCATTTAAAAGTATCACAGGAAATGGTTAAGCAGGAAGTGTTTGAGAAATAATGGGAATAATGCCACAGGGAATAATTTAAATTTCATGAATCGGTGAAACCTTAAAGCAAGGTTTAGAAGACCTTATCACATTGAGAGGAAATTGAGTGAGGTTAGCTACTTGACAGGGACGCAAGGCATGAAGGAATCTCACAGAATGTGCGATAGGAATATGCTCTACCGGTATTTGGCAGAGAATGAACGCAAGAGGAGAATGTGTTATTGACTACAACACACTGGGAAGAACCAATCTCAGGGAATTCTGCATTAGACTTTACTGAAATAAAATTGGACAATGCAAAATTTGTCCAATATTAGTATAATTATTCAGTTATCATCCAGAAGAAAATCGAAAGTTTTATTAGTCTTACATGGGGAGATCTGCTGATAAACTGGGAATTAATAACCTAATTGTAGATGATGTAAATATAGGAGATGCTGTTCTGATTTTGTATCATCCTTGCAGGCATAAGTCTCTAAATTTGGTACAAATTTGAAAGGAGATAGCACGTATGCACCAAATGGCATAACCGAAATGCGTTTCAATAAATGGAGATCACCCATCATCATGGTGCCAAAGCCAGATAATACCCAACAGTTGTGTGTGGACTATCACAAAGTCAATGTTGTTAGAAAGACTGATGCATATACATATCTGCAGTTGGAGGACTGTGTGGAAAAGGTTGGAAGACCAACTTACATTTCTAAGTTGGACTTCCTTAAAGGTTCTTGGCAGTGAACTTAGTCAGAACGATCAAAGCAACTTTGTAACGCCAACTGGTCTGCAGAAATTTAAAGTAATGCTGTTTATACGAAAAGCACTTCATCCACATTTCAGGGATTAACTGACAAGGTAATTGCCGGATACACTACTGTGTGGTGTATATTGCGCCTGGTACTTTCAGTCTCTCATGGATTGAATATTTACAGCATTTATCGGGTTTGTTTGATCGAAGTCGGAAGTCAAACCGGTTTGTAAACCTACCTGAAATCTTTGCCAAAGCAAAAGTCACCTTCCTGGGCTATCTCGTTGTACACGGACAAATAGCCCCACGGGATGTGAAAACGAAAGTTACAGGGGACTTGTAGACATTGTTGACGAAATGTGCAGTGCTACGGTTCCCAGATTGAGTGGCTTTTGCTGAAAGTTTGTGCTGAATGTTAGCAGTGGGTCTACTCCACTCACCGAATTGTTAAAAACAGGAAAGAAAATTTCAGTGAACACCAGAATTTCAAACTGCATTTGACAGCCTAAATAATTTGTTAACCATTGCCAAAGTATCAGCCACACCTAATTACAGCAAGGCTTTCAAGGTGCCAATCGATGCCAATGATGTGTGTGTCTCTCTTCTTCTGCTGCTCTAATTTCCACATGTTAACCAGTTTACTATCTGTGTTTATGGGGTTTAATTGACAGCACCATTGTGCATTTTTGGAACAGCACAATTAAGTCTAGTTTGAAATGCTGAGTTCTGTGGGCCTTCTATATTCTGTTCATTGTCTTTCAATTCTTAATTTTGTGACAAATTTTCTCTCTGTTTTAAAAACTGAAAGCCAACATTGCTCAAGCATTCCGAGTAAATTTTACTATACATTCACCAAAACAAATAGCGACGTTACAGTCTGCATTTCCTGCCGAAGAATGCTTTGAGTGGTCGGGCCGAGGCAAAATGGCGGTTATTTTTCTCCGAATGGAGCAGATTGTGAGGAGACATGATTGACACATCCGAAATAATGAGGAGCTTGGAATGACAGACTGAAGGAAACACTTGTTCTTGAGCGATCCCCAAGGTTTGTAGGTTTCAGATAAGATGCAGAAAGCTTTGAATAGATTTGTAGGAAAAATTTATCAGTCAGTGGGTGGTAGACTCTGGAACTCACTCTCGATAAAGCTCAGTTCGACAGTTAACCCTTCATTCTACTCTGCTACCACTGGTCAAAGAGTTTCAAAAAATGCTCAAAGCCGAGCATTCCCGTGAGCAGCAGTGATTCGATCGGTGTCTTTATGAAATGGAAAGGTGCCCATGAGCAACGTGTGCCACTATTCGGCTTCCCTTCTGTGATGCCGTTGAAACATTGAATCTCATGTTCTCGGGGGCATTTAATTAAGGCATTCTCGTTCCTGCAGATTCGGAACTCATACCTTATTTCGGCTTCAGAAAAATCAGTTTTTATGCGTAATAAAAACCAGCACGGCTCTCGAGCCAGACAGGATTCGAAACTACAATCGACTGATTCGTAGACAGGCGCGTTATCCATTGCGCCACTGGCCCGATGCCCAGCTAGCGCCTAAAGAGCCCTGATGTTAGCACGGACATGATTAATAGCAGTATTGTTCCCCAATTGAACAAGCAGTAAAGATAATCACTGTCACCTCTTCAGTATAATATTCATCACCTTTCAAAGTAGCGAATTTTCCAAAAACACCCAAAATGTCATCATGAAGCTTCCATTCAAACTCTCTCTGCTCAGTCATTCAATGGAATCACTGCTGATCTGATGAATTTCGAATCCACTTCTTCAGCATAACTGACGTAAACATGAGCCTAATCACCACATCGCATATACCAGTTAACTTTCAGAGGTTTCGTTTACAGTAACGAACTTTGCAAATATGCAGGAAAGTGAATACTGTGACCCGAGCAAAAAAATCCCTTCATGGAAATTAATCCAGTGCAAAGTCAACCATATAAGGACTGGCAGATGACGTACAGAATCCTCTGCTTCTCCAAGAATTGATACTTTGGAGAATTCTTCTTTGTAATTTAGACTGTTCCAGTAGCAGATATTCTCTCAATCCACAAACAAGCATCCTGCTGAGAACTACTTCACTTAAAGCTAAAATTGTTGAGTATCTTTTCGCCCAGCTGTTGTCCCAATGTTCCCTGTTCCATGTCAATACAAGTTCTTGCAGGTGAAATTGGAGCTCCCAGCCTGATGTCCCACTGCTTCTTGATGCGTGGGAACTGAAGCCGCTGTTGTTAAGGCGGGAGCTTTTAGCCTCGATATTTCACGCGCCTCTGTATCATCAGAGAATGGCATTCCGCTCACCGATTGCATTTTCGCAGCCACATGCTCGCGCTCAATGCCATCACCATTTCCAATTACTTTTGGGTGCAATGCAACTCAATTTCTCTGATTCCACACCTGGGAACTGGGTGTATATGACATGCCGTTATATGATTACATCAATGAGTGAGGAAATTGGTGAAGTAACCGATGTAAAATACAGTGTTATTGAGAAATATATTTCAGCAATGCCCTGTGGTATCCAATGAACCTTTGAAGTTTTGTAGATATCTAGCAAACGTAATCTCCTACAACCCCAGTGTTGCAATCTCTACAGTCTCTGGAGACACAGAAGTTAAAGATACAACCGAACCCGAGTTCCCACATCTCAGTCACTGCATGTGGTTTTGTTCCTGACATAACCTCTGCCCCGATCCTTATTGCTTTTTGCATCGTGCTTTTCCAAGTGGCGCCAGGATCATGAAATCGTTCTTCCTTGGAATTGTAAACACAGCAAGTTCTGCTCGAATCAAAGTGACAGCAATCGGCATTTTTCCCGTTTTACTCCATGTAATGTGTGCTCAGCAAACGCTGGGAAAATCAGTCTTTGTTTTACATAAAAATACTCTTGGTGGTGATAAATTTCCTTCTTCATACACCGCTGTCTCACATCTTTGTCTTTCAAATATCATAACCACACATTATGGGACAGGTCTCTCCCTCCCACAATCAATAATTCTCCTAAACGTCCACTCTCTCATTTCACTTTGGTATTGTAAAATATAATACTCACATTTACACTGATCATTCTGTACTGCTGCGGTCACTGTTTTGGGTGAAAGTGCTCAATCCCACGGTCGGCATCTTCAAGCAATTCAATCCATTTCGATGCAGCTGTTCTGTGATTAATCCTCGTGGGGCAGCTTTTACAGACACGGACAAGAGATTAATGGAGCATCGAGCTCAGGATAAGAGCACAGCGCAGGATTGAGTAAAAGATGTTTCATTGGAAAAGACAAGTTTCTGTGGCTTTCTGCAGTCATTTATTTCATTTGTCCATTCGGTTCCCCCGAAATATTGCCTGCAGTTCTGCAATTCACATTGCAGTAGTCATGTGATCGCACTGGAAACCGTTCAGAAATTGACCAAGTTGAAAACTTTAGGTTATGAAGACAGATTATTTTGACTGGGATTGTTTTCTTTAGGCAGAGGAAACTGTGAGGATACGTGTTCCATATGCACGAAATAAGGAGCGACATGGACAATGCAGACTAAAAGAAACGTTTCCTCTTGTCCGAACAACAGAGGCGTAGACTCGATGTAGTCCTTGCATGGGATTTTGTACACTACATTAGTTTTGCTCATGTTGGGTATCGGGTCCTTTGTTCTGGTGAGAAAACACTACATCGGACAAACAGGAAGACAGTTAACGATCCGTATACACGAACACCAACTAGCCACGAAACGACACGACCAGCTATCCTTAGTAGCCACACACACCGACGACAAGCAACATGAATTCGTCTAGGACAACACTACCATTATAGGGCAAGCCAAACAGAGAACAGCCAGGGAATTCCTAGAGGCATGGCACTCATCCATAGACTCTATCAACAAACACATCGACCTGGACCCAATATACCGGCCACGACAGTGGACGGCTCGAACTGACAACCGGAAGCGGCAGAGACAGGCCAGTATAAATGCCAGAGGAAACAGCACAGAAGCGCTTCACAGGAGGCTCCCAACCACTGAGGATGTCACATCGACAGGGGACGAAACGTTTGCAAGACAAATTCCCAGCTCGGCGAACAGAACCACAACAAAGAGCACCCGAGCTACAAATCTTCTACCAAACTTTGAATGCAGAAAGTTTTCAGTAAATAAGCATTAAGCACTTTATTCACCAGTGGTGCTGGATAAATCTGCAACTCATTGTAATGAAATCAACACAACGTTCTGAGGTATTCAGTCTGTATTTGTGATGCTAAGGCATACAAGGCAAAGTCTGCATGCCCTTGGTGGAGTAGAAAGGGGATTTGAATTGTTCAGTAACAGGGCGATGTGATCGGTGCAGGCGTCCCATGTAGTTAGTGTTTGGCGATAGAGTAGGCCCAGAATATGCATGTCCTTGGTGGAGTGAAAAGGGTTTTTGAATTGTTCAGTAACGGGCTGGTTTGGTTTGTGCAGGTGTCCCGAAGTTTTCCATGTAACGATCCGCAATTTCGTGTTCTGTTTGCAGAGGTAGGGGAGGCCACATCGTGAGCAACAAATGTTATCTACTCTATCCGTTGCACTGGTCGTGCTCTCCCAGGCCTGGCCCCCTTGCAGCATCTCCAGCATCTGCAGTCCTCACTTTCTCCGAGATGATCCCCTTGCAACCACGTCTCTGTGATACACACAAAAATAACATACCTGCCAATCTCAAACTATGCTTCAAACACTGTTATCTTTTTTCGTGTACTGTGTCTGTTTAGGTACAACATCCTAACGCACGCCGAGACTGCTACTCATCTCAGAATTGTACGCTGAATTGCTGTTCTGGAAATAGATTCCTTACATTTACAATAGTTTCTGTCCTATTACTTGTTGTGGAAACCTTAACCCGTGCAAAGCCCTCCACTTATTAAGGTTTTTCACATAAGTTTCGATGCAATTGAAACCAACACCCATAGTTAACTTTGCAGTGCTCCCGACAGCCAACGTTCCCACAGCCACGAGGAAAACTGGGTCACTGTTCGAAGGGCGGACCTTTCCGCTGACAACAAAAACACGAATACTGTTTTGGTTAGTGTTCGGGGACGACGTATCAGGGGCATGCAGTAAGTCGCAGGGCTCTGGCACAGAGTCTGCCCCAGTTGCACAGAAACGAAGGTGGGAAAGGAGAAGAGTTTTAGTCGCTGGGGGCACAATAGTGAGCGGGCCAGTTAGAAGGTTTGTTCGAAAGGAACGAGACTTATGCTTTGTGTGTTGTGTCCGGTACAATGGTCCGTGTTGTCTCAGATCGTGTCTTTGTGGTCCTCAGGGGTGAGAGTGACCAGCTCCAAATCAGTTCCATGTAAGTACGAAGACATAGGTTGATGGAGGGATATAAATGTAAGGCAGAATTTCAGGGAGCTCGGGTGGAAGCTCAGAGCTAGTAAAAACAGTGTTGTTATCTTTGGATTGTTACCCACGCCACGTGATCGTGAGAAAAGGAGTAGGGAGATATATAAATTGAAAACGTTGCTCAAGGGATGGTGCAGGAGGGAATGCTTCAGGAACACGGAAAATTGGGGTTCATTCTGTGGAAGGTGGGAACTCCTTTTCACTGCTGAGAGCAGCGGCAGCTGGGGGGAAGTGAAGATGGAGCTCAGAACTGGTCGGGAAGGTAAGTGATTGATATTTCAGTGGGTGTGTTCTAAACCCCAGGCCCTACAAAGTAGGACCTCCCTCCCATCCTTCTCCTCTAACCTAACTTTAAAGTCCACAGGTAAGCTACTCAGTGTTTTTGTTTTGGAGACTAAGTGCAGAGTAATGGCAGCACAGGCAGTGGAATGTTCCTCCTGCAGGATGTTTGAGGTAGGGGTGACCACCGATGCCCCTGCCGACTTTATCTGCAGGAAATGCAGTCAGCTCCAGCTCCTCACAGAACGCGTTAGGGAACTGGAGCTGGAATTGGATGAACTGAGGATTATTCGAGAGGCTGAGAAGGTGATAGAAGCTACAGGACATAGTTACGCCAGAGAACAGAGGTAGCTGGGTAACAGTTAGAGGTGGGAAGAGGAGGAAGCAGGCAGTGCAGGGATCCCCCTGTGGTCGTTCCCCTCAACAATAAATATACCGCTTTGGATACTGTTGGGTGGATGGCCTAGCAGGGGTAAGCTGTAGTGACTGGGTCTCTGGCACGAGGTTCGTCTCTGAGGCTCAGAAGGAAAAGAGGGAAAGGAGGAGAGCGCCAGTTATAGGAGACTCTACAGTTAGAGGGACAGACAGGCGGTTATGTGGACATGGGCGAGACTCTCGGATGGTTTCTTGCCTCCCGGGTGCCAGGGTCCGAGACATCTCGGACCGTGTCTTCAGAATCCTTAAGGGGGAGGGTGTGCAACCAGAAGTCGTGGTGCATGTTGGCACCAACGACATAAGTAGGAAGAGGGGTGGGGAGGTCATTCAGGAGCTCAGGGAGTTAGGCCGGAAGCTAAAAGCTGGGACAGACAGCGTCGTCATCTCTGGGTTGTTGCCGGTGCCATGTGACAATGAGGCAAGGAATAGGGAGAGAGTGCAGTTGATCACGTGGCTGCAAGGTTGGTGTAAGGAGGGAGGGCTTCAGGTATTTGGACAATTGGACTGCATTCTGGGGAAGGTGGGACCTGTACAAGCAGGACGGGATGCACCTGAACCAGAAGGGCACCAATGTCCTGGGAGGTAGGTTTGCTCGCACTCTTCGGGGGAGGGTTTAAACTAATTTGGCAGGGGGATGGGATCCGAACTTGTAGTCCAGCAAGCAGGCTAGCTGTTTGTCAGGATGTCCAAGAATGTGGGGAGGCTGTGGAGATGTTAGCACTGACAGGGAATACTTGCGGACACACAGGTGGGTTGAAGTGTGTATACTTCAACGCAAGGAGTATCAGAAATAAGGTGGTTGAACCTAAGGCATGGATTGGAACCTGGGACAACGATGTTGTGGCCATCACGGAAACGTGGATAGAAGAGGGACAGGAATGGTTGTTGGAGGTTCCTGGTTACAGATGTTTTAGTAAGATTAGGGAGGGTGGTAAAAAAGGAGGGGGAATGGCGTTGCTAATTAGAAATGGTATAACGGCTGCAGAAAGGCAGTTCCAGGGGGATCTGCCTTTGGAGGTAGCATGGGCTGAAGTCAGAAATAGGAAAGCAGTCACTTTGTTGGGTGTTTATTATAGGCCGCCCAATAGCAGCAGTGATGTGGAGAAACAGATTAGGAAACAGATTTTGGAAAGGTGCAGAGGCCACAGGGTAGTAGTCATGGGCGATTTCAACTTCCCAAATATTGATTGGAAGCTCTTTAGATCAAGTAGATTGGATGGGGCGGAGTTTGTGCAGTGTGTCCAGGAAGCTTTTCTAACTCAGTATGTAGATTGTCCAACCAGAGGGGAGGCCATATTGGATTTGGTACTTGGTAACGAACCGGGGCAAGTGATGGGCTTGTTAGTGGGTGAACATTCTGCTGATGGCGACCACAATTCTGTGACTTCCACCTTGGTTATGGAGAGAGATAGGTGCGCACAACAAGGTAGATTTTACAATTGGGGGAAGGGTAAATACGATGCCTGTAAGACAGGATCCGAGGAGCGTAAGTTGGGAGCATAGGCTGTCAGGGAAGGATGTCGTGAAAATGTGAAACCTTTTCAAGGAACAGATACGACGTGTCCTTGATATGTATGTACCTGTCAGGCAGGAAAGAGATGGTCGTGTGAGGGAACCTTGGTTGACGAGGGAGGTTGAATGTCTTGTAAAGAGGAAGAAGGAGGCTTACATAAGGTTGAGGAAATAAGGTTCAGACAGAGCGTTGGAGGGATTCAGGATAGCCAGAAGGGTGCTGAAGAAAGGGATTAGGAGAGCTAAGAGAGGGCATGAAAAATCTTTGGCGTGTCGGATCAAGGATAACCCCAAGGCATTTTATGTGTATATGAGAAAAATGAGAATGACGAGAACGAGGGTAGGTCAGATCAAGGACAGCAGTGGGAGACTGTGTATTGAGTCGGAAGAGATAGTAGAGGTCTTGAATGAGTACTTTTCTTCAGTATTTACAAATGAGAGGGACCATATTGTTGAAGAAGAGAGTGTGAAACGGACTGGAATTGCTAGAATAGATACATGTTAGGAAGGAAGATGTGTTGGGCATTTTGAAAAACTTGAGGATAGACAAGTCCCCCGGGCCTGACGGGATGTATCCTAGGATTATGTTGGAAGCAAGAGAGGAAATTGCAGAGCCGTTGGCAATGATCTTTTCGTCTTCACTGTCAACGGGTGTGGTACCAGGGGACTGGAGAGTGGTAAATGTTGTGCCCCTGTTCAAAAACGGGAATAGGGATAACCCCGGGAATTACAGGCCAGTTAGTCTTACTTCTGTGGTAGGCAAAGTAATGGAAAGGCTACTGAGGGATATGATTTATGAGTATCTGGAAAGACACTGCTTGATTAGGGACAGCCAGTACAGATTTCTGAGGGGTAGGTCTTGCATTACAAGTCTAATTGAATTCTTTGCGGAAGTGACCAAGCATGTGGATGAGGGTAGAGCAGTGGATGTAGTGTACATGGATGTTAGTAAGGCATTTGATAAGTTTCCCCATGGTAGGCTCATGCGGAAAGTCAAGAGGCATGGGATAGAGGGAAATTTGGCCAGTTGGATAGAAAACTGGCTAACCGTTCGAAGTCAGAGAGTGGTGGTCGATGGTAAATATTCAGCCTGGAGCCCAGTTAAAAATGGAGTTCCACAGGGATTAGTTCTGGGACCTCTGCTGTTTGTAATTTTTGTTAATGACTTGGAAGAGGGAGTCGATGGGTGGGTCATTGAATTTGCAGATCATGCGAAGATTGGTGGAGTTGTGGATAGTGAGGAGGGCTGTTGTCGGCTGCAAAGGGACTTAGATATGATGCAGATCTGGGCTGAGGAGTTGCAGATGGAGTTCAACTCTGTCAAGTGTGAGGTTGTCCATTTTGGAAGGACAAGTATGAATACGGAATACAGGGTTAACGGTAGGGTTCGTAGTAAGGTGGAGGAGCAGAGGGATCTTGGGGTCTATGTTCATAGATTTTTGAGTGTTGCCACTCAGGTGGATAGAGCTTGTGAGAAGGCCTATGGTGTCCTGGAGTTCATTAGTAGCGGGATTGAATTCAGGAGTCGTGAAGTGATGAAGCAGCTGTACAGGAACTTGGTTAGGCCACATTTGGAGTACTGTGTGCAGTTCTGGTCGCCTCAATTTCGGAAAGATGTGGAAGCATTGGAGAGGGTGCAGAGAAAATTTACCAAAATGTTGCCTGGAATGGAGAATAGGTCGTACGAGGATAGGTTGAGAGTGTTAGGCCTTTTCTCATTGGAATGGCGAAGGATGAGGGGTGACTTGATCGAGGTTTATAAGATGATCAGAGGAATAGATAGAGTAGACAGTCAGAAACCTTTTCCGTGGGTACAACAGAGTGTTACAAGGGGACATAAATTTAAGGTGAAGGGTGGAAGGTATGGGGGGGATGTCAGGGGTATGCTCTTTACCCAGAGAGTGGTGGGGGCATGGAATGCGCTGCCTGTGGGATTGGCAGAGTCAGAATCATTGGTGACCTTTAAGTGGCAATTGGATAGGTACATGATTGGGTGCTTAAGCTATAATAAATGTTCGGCACAACATCGTGGGCTGAACAGTCTGTTCTGTGCTGCATTGTTCTATGTTCTATGCTCTAGTGCACAAGCTGGACAGACATCACTTGAAGTAGATGGGATTGAATGTCCTGGGTAGGACATTTTCTGGTGGTATTCAAATAAACTAGCTCAGCAGGGGAATGGTCTCATGAGGTGTCTTTCGAGTGCACATGAGGATGAGAGTAGGCAGGGCATGGAGAGGAATTCACGGTGACAATAATGTGCTGACTGACAGCAACCTGATTAAAAGTGTGTCGACTTCAAAGCTGGGACAATCCAAAATCAGGTGTGCAAACTTGCAGCATGGAAAGGTAACTGGGACTTCGAAGTTGTGGCTATTTCGGGGACATGGATAGACAGGGTCAGGAATGGGAGGTACAGCTTTCAGGATTTGAAATCTTCATTGAGAACAGGGGAGGTGTTTAAATTTGGGGAGGTGTGGCATTGTTAGTCAAGGACAACATAACGGTAGCTGAAAGTAATCTTGACAAGAATAAGTCTAATGAGGTGGTATGGGATAAGGTAAGGAACAGGACAGACGAGGCCACACCGCTGGAAGATTTCTTTGGAACTCCACAGACTTCCAGAGAGGAGGTGGAGTAGTTGGGCTAAAGTATTCTGGATAGGAGTGAAAGGAACTGTTTGGTCATTCTGGGGACAATAACGTCTTCAGATTGAATGGAAATGCTATACCTCTGGTACGTCGGATGGATCGGTTTTCGTCTCATGTGTTGAGGAGGGTTTCCTGACACAGTATTTCAAAGAACTGTCAAAAGGGCCGGCTACACTGGATCTGGTGATTAATTATGTACCAGACCAGATGTTTAAGTTAGAGTGCTGCATTGTTCTATGTTCTATGCTCTAGTGCACAAGCTGGACAGACATCACTTGAAGTAGATGGGATTGAATGTCCTGGGTAGGACATTTTCTGGTGGTATTCAAATAAACTAGCTCAGCAGGGGAATGGTCTCATGAGGTGTCTTTCGAGTGCACATGAGGATGAGAGTAGGCAGGGCATGGAGAGGAATTCACGGTGACAATAATGTGCTGACTGACAGCAACCTGATTAAAAGTGTGTCGACTTCAAAGCTGGGACAATCCAAAATCAGGTGTGCAAACTTGCAGCATGGAAAGGTAACTGGGACTTCGAAGTTGTGGCTATTTCGGGGACATGGATAGACAGGGTCAGGAATGGGAGGTACAGCTTTCAGGATTTGAAATCTTCATTGAGAACAGGGGAGGTGTTTAAATTTGGGGAGGTGTGGCATTGTTAGTCAAGGACAACATAACGGTAGCTGAAAGTAATCTTGACAAGAATAAGTCTAATGAGGTGGTATGGGATAAGGTAAGGAACAGGACAGACGAGGCCACACCGCTGGAAGATTTCTTTGGAACTCCACAGACTTCCAGAGAGGAGGTGGAGTAGTTGGGCTAAAGTATTCTGGATAGGAGTGAAAGGAACTGTTTGGTCATTCTGGGGACAATAACGTCTTCAGATTGAATGGAAATGCTATACCTCTGGTACGTCGGATGGATCGGTTTTCGTCTCATGTGTTGAGGAGGGTTTCCTGACACAGTATTTCAAAGAACTGTCAAAAGGGCCGGCTACACTGGATCTGGTGATTAATTATGTACCAGACCAGATGTTTAAGTTAGAGTTAGGCGAGCACTTTGGAGATAATGACCATAATTCAATTGTGCTTAGTGTATCAACAGAAAGCGATAGGTACATACCACAGGGCAAGTGTAATAGATGAGGGAAGGGCAACTATAATGCGATTAGGTAAGACTTCGGATGCATAGAATGGAGTAGCAAAAGTCAGGGGATGGGACAGTCGAAATGAGGCGCTGGTTCAAGAAACGTGTATTATATATCCTTGATAGTTATGCACCTATAAGGCAGGGAGAAAGTGATAATGTATAGGAACCGTTGCTTACTGAATAAATTACATCTCTTGTTCAGCGGAAGGAGGCTTATGTGACGTTGAGATGAGATGGTTCAGATGAGGCGATGGAGAGTTACAGATTGGCTTATAAGTATTTAAAGACAGTTAAGAGGAACAATGAGATCAGGTGAGCAGTCTTTCTCAGGTACAATAACGTAGATCCCGAAAGCTTTCCATTGTTATGTAGTAATAAAAGGATTACTAGGGTAGTGATAGGGCCATTCAAAGACAGAATTGAGAAGTTTTGTGTGAACACTTTGGAGACTGGAGACGTGCTAAGTGAACATTCCCCAACTGTTTTCACTCAGGAAAAAGGAGAATATTGTAATGGAGAAAAGTGTGATGTGGGATATTAGACGAGAAAGGATCGAGTTGAGTAAGGAGAAGGTGTTATCATTTCTAGAAGTAGTGGAACTAGACAAATCCCCTGGGCCAGATGGGATTGATCTGAAGATTCTGAGAGAAGCTGGGGAGACGTTGCAGCCTTTAACGTTGCTCTTTGAGCAGTCATTGATTATATTCTTAGTACGAGATTAGTGGAGAATTGCCAACATTGTGCTCTTGTTCAAAAAGGCATTAGAGATGACCCAGGTAATTAAAGACCAGTGAGCCTTATAACTGTTGTAGGGAAAAAAATTTGGAAAGGATTATAAGAGATAGGATTTATAATCATCTTGCAAGCAATAAGTTGATTGCAGACAGTCAACATGGTATTGTCAAGGGCAAGTCCTTTCTCACAAAACTCATTGAGTATTTGGAGAATGTGACAAAGCATGTGGATGAGGATAGAGCAGTTGAAGTAGTGTACATGGACTTCAGTAAAGCTTTTGATAACGTTCCACATTGTAGGCTGTTGAAGTAAATATAGGGTCGCTTTTGGGACCACTGCTGTTTGTCATTTTTATAATGACTTGGGCGCAGGCATAGGTGGATGGGTTAGTAAGATTGCAAATGACGGTAAAGTCAGTGGAGTCGTGGACAGTGTGGAAGATGGTTGCAAGTTGCAGGGGGACTTGGATAAACTGTAGAATTAGTCTGAGAGGTGCAATTCGAGTTCAATGCAGCTAAATTTGAAGTGATTCACTTTGGAAAAACTAACAAGAAAGCTGAAAACTGGATCAATGGGAATATTCTTGGCAGTGTGAATGGGCACAGTGATCTTGGAGTCCATGCACATATATTCCTGAAAGTTGCCACCAAGATTGATAGTACTGTCAAGATGGCATATGTTGTGTTCGGTTTTATTACTAGAGGGTTTGATTTCCAGAGCCATAATGTCGTGCTAGAACTATGCAAAACACTAGTGCAGCTGTACTTGGAACATTGTGTACAATTCTGTTCGCCGCATTACCAGAAGGATATGGAAGCATTGCAAAATGTGCAGAGGAGGTTTGCCAGGGTGTTGCGTGGTTTGAAGGGAAGGTCTCATGAGGAAAGGTTGAGAGATTGCGTTCTGTTCTCATGGGAAAGAAGAAGGCTAAAATGGATTTGATTGAGACATACAAGATTATCAGGGGACGATATAGGATAGACAGTGAAAGTAGTTTTCCGAGGATGATGTCATCAGACTGTATGAGGGTGAATAACTGCAAATTGAGGCTGATAGATTTAAGACAGATGTCAGACGCAGGCTCTTAACTCTGAGAGTGCAGGACTTGGAATGCCCTGCCTGCCACAGTAGTTTATTCAGCCACATTACGTAAATTTAAGTAATCCTTGGGTAAGCACATGGATGATGATGAGACTGTGTAGGGGACTGAGGTTAGATTAGTTCAAAGGTCGGTGCAACATTGAGGACCGAAGCGCGTGTTCTGCGCTGCATTGTGTTCTATGTTCGATGACATGAATGTCGGTGGAGTCGTGAACAGTGTGGAAGAATGATGCAGGTTGCTGGGGGACTTGGATAAACTGCAGATTTGGACTTAAAGGTGGCAAATGGAGTTCAATGCAGATAGATCTGAGTGCCCACTTTGGGAAGAATAACAGGAAGGCAGAATATTGGGTCAATGAAAATTTTCTTGGGAGTGTTGGTGTACATAGATCCCTGAAACTTGGCATACAGGCCGATAGTGCTGATAAGAAGGCATGCAATTTATCAGGTATTATTGGTTCAAGGATTGAGTTACGGAGCCATAATGTCATTCTGCAACTCTACAAAACGCTAATGCGGCCACACTTGGAATATTGTGTATACTTCTGACCCCCCACTACAGGAAGGATGTGGAAGCATTTGCAAATGTGCAGAGGAGATTTCCTAGGACATTGCCTGATCTGGAGGGAAGGTATTATGGGGAAAGGCTGAGAGACTTGAATGTGTTCTCACTGGAGCGAAGAAGGCTCAGAGGGAATTTGTTAGAGGCATACAAGATGACCTGAGGATAAAGGAGGAAACAAAGTGATAGACTTTTTTATGAGAACGATGACGTCAGCTAGTACGAGAGGGCACAGTTGCAAATTGACCGGTGATAGACGTCATGCAGTTGTCAGCTGCAAGTTCATTACTCAGAGAGTGGTAAGTGCATGGAATGACCTGCCTGCTAATGTAGTCAACTCAGCCACATTAGGGGCATTTAGGCAATCCTTGGATAAGCATATCGACGATGCTGGGATAGTGTAGGCGGATGAGCATGGATCAGTTCACAAGTCAGTGCAACATTGAGGGCCGAAGGGCTTGTTCTGCACTGGACTGTTCTATTTGCTATTTTTATCACACAGGGAGCAAGTACCTCAGACGTGTTCAGCTGAAGGCCTGAGACACCTTCAGTACTACCCTCTGCTTCCCTCTATCTGCCTCACTCACAGTCACACCCTTCTGTCCCTGACCACTGACTGATTTGAAACAGTTAATCTACGGAGTGTGACTGTCTCCTCTGCAAGAAAAACTGTCTATCTCAGATTTAAAGATATCAAATCATTCACTTTACACTGCTGAATGTCCAAAAGAGCTCCAAACATCTGACAAACTCAGTGTGTCGAAGTCATTCTGAACATGCACCTTGAGTGGTCTAATACTCATTCTTACGAAAGGAACCAGAGTAAGTCACTAATATTTTGGTGTACAGCTTAATGTGCTGACGAAATGCACCATAGATCTGAGGTGCAAAAAGGTTCTGTAAGATTCTGAAGCCTGGGTGTCAGCAATTTTCAGCTTCAGACTGCAGTTACTGAAATAGCAATTCTCCTCTATCAGCTTTACTGTTCCAAAATACAGGCTGAGACTTCTATTGTGGAGAGATGGCGACAGCTTGATCCCAGTCCCAGCAAACTCATCCATGTCACCAGGAAACGACCTTTTCTGTGATTACATTCAAAGCATTTCTGCAATTTGTCTGTCATTTCCTTAGTTTCAATTGTCATCGCACTTGTGTCTTTATTAGAAACACGGACAAACCTCGCCTTATGGAGTCTTTCTTTACTGTAATCAGGCTAGATTTACAGCACTGCTTTAACTATTGGTCGAGCATTTCAGGCTCTGGGCTAAACTTCCAATGGGTATCCATCTTGCCAGCATTGTTTCTCACCATGTTAAACTTTATGTAAGTGTCCACAGAAATCATTAGCCAACATCTGGAATAAGTGCTCCCAAACCTACATGAGGGATTTCGGGTAAAAGGTTTTCAATTTTAAGTAGAAGGAAGGCAAGTTTGCCTCCAGTCTGTTTAATGTAGAGATATGTCCCCATGTGAGCTGATGTTGGGATTAACAATCAATGCTTCCCGTTGCACGCCAGCCTGAAACTCAGGGAAGTTTATTTCATAAACTGTCCCCGGGGCTTCCAACTGCAACGTGACCTCATAGAGCATGAGCTTGCCTCTGGGACATGAATATGGTTGGTCACGGGTCACGTGGTACTGGACCATTCAATGGAATTCCTTTCCAACGACAGGAATTTACAGTTTTACATGTCACTCACACGTGATTCTGCGACTGGCTTAAAGTTCATCAACTGTTCTGATTAGATATTTTTATTTCTGATATACATGATGGATTTCCTTGGTGAATTTCAAGAACTATTGTGCATAAATGGCCGAATGTACTGGTCAATATCGGGAAAATGCTAATGAAACCTCGTCCGCGTTACCTCTCACACATTCTTTGTCTCTCGTTGTCTCGGTTGTTGTCTCTGTCCTGAATCCACCCTGTGACGAACAGTCTCGTATCAGTCTCCCCAGAAACAAATTTAGATATGAATCAATGAGGCAGGAGGGGCATGGGTCGAGGAGAGAGGAGTTGAAACAATGAATTGCAGTCTGGGGGAAATATGGGAGTGTGAGAATGGAAAAAAAACACAGACAGACAGAAGGAGGCGTTGTTTCGAGAGGCAGAGGAGTAGAGATCGAGCGAGACAGTACAGGCATTAATCCTTCTTTGCTTTTGGGCAGAATATACGCGTTGTCAAATGTCCCACATTCTGTTGGACCAAATGCGATTTCGTTCAGAATCACAGAGCCAAAAAGGAATTTTCCATATTAACGGTGAGACTGAGTGTCATACTGTGTTGGTAAAATCCTATTGTGGACATTGATCTGGTTCAGTCCTATATTTGTTAAATTTAATCGGCTGGGAGGACGTTGCTGTGTGAAACAGAGTGGGAACTTATAGCAGAGATTAAAACACATCACAACTGAGTTTTTTTTTACAATTTCACGACTTTATTCCCATCTCAGAGAGGTTGCATAATTTCGGTCAAAGCAGACCAATACAGAACAAAAGAATGGTATTAAGGCATTCACAGGCGTATCACCTCCCCTGTGCACATCTCATCTACTTACTGGAAGCACAGCAAATTGTATTGCTCGTGGAACTGCCACACAGGAGGAGAGGGCTTTGATACATTGATCGCTGGGTTGCATACATTTAAGCACAAAATGCACCACTCCGCTCACCCGAGTTACTAACTGTAAAGAAAGCTCTCAGTCATTCAGAGAAATACTTAGTTTTCCATCTTCATGTAGCATGTAACTTTGATAATGAAGTGATAACTCCTTCATTGCTATTGGGCAGAATATACACGTTGTCAAATGTCCCACATTCTGTAGGACCAAATGCGATTTCGTTCAGAATCACAAAGTGTGTCACTGCGCACAAGGAGGGTGGGCAGCCAACCGTCTATCTGCTGTCATTTTATTGCTCTCTCCACGTAAATCTGATCATTGTTCCTTTTCAGGCTGACATTGAATTCCCTTTTGCATACATGGAATCTTGCTCTTTGTCACTCTCAGACAGTGATTTACGAACATGCACCACTCCCTTTGCGAACATATTTTTCCGCGTGTCATGTCTAATTATTTTCCTCTTGACTTTCATTATCTGCCTAGTTGTTCTGGATAGTTTCTGGCGTTGGAGAATTTTGACATCATTATTTCCTCTGTCTAGAACATTCATGACATGGAAAATGTCAAGCAGATTAAAATAGTGGAGAGCTGGAAAAGCACAGCTGGACAGGCAACGTCGGGAGCAGGAAAATCGACGTTTCAGACATTAGTCCTTCGTCACGAATGGGTGTATGGGTGGGGACGAAGAGACAAATAGGAAGGTGGGTGGAGCTAGAGTGAGTGTGGAGTTGGGATCAAGGAACTAGGAAGTCAATCAGTAGACGCAGATTGAGGGGAGAGAGTGATAGGTCGGAGAAGAGTGTAGAGATGATAGGTGGGAATGAAAATTGACAGCAAGGACAGTTCAAGGGGGATGGGACCGAGTTGGAGGTTTTGATCTGCGATGGGGGGAGAGGAGGGGAGAGAAGGAAACTGGAGAAGTAAATGTTGATGCCGAGTTGTTGGATGGTCCCAAAGAAGAAGATGAGGTAGTCTTCCTCAGCTCACCGTACAACTTGGATTTGATGGTGGAGGAGGCCCACGACATGCACGTCCTTGAAGGAATGCGAGCAGAAGATGAAGCAGTCGTTTACAGTACAGTGGACTGTTTGGTGCGTGTTTTCCAGAGATCTTTCAGCAACTCTCTGCGTAATAGCATCCTGTCTCCCCAAAGTCAAGGAGACCACAACGAGAACAACACAAACAGTAGAAGAGGTGTTGGCATATGCAGTAAACTGTGCCAGATGTGGAAGGTATCTATGGGGCAATCGACAGAGGTGAGGGAGCTGGTGAGGGTGCACGTTTTTCACCTCTTGCTGTGGTAAGGGAAGCCCAGCTTTCAGCTTTCTTTTCTCCAGTACCTGACCCAATTTTCCAATCTACTTTCACAACTGACATTGCACATACACTACACCATTCACATCAACCTGTTCAGCGCTGTCGACAATCACTTCACTTCCCCACTTACTGAAGTTTCACGTGCAGAACTGAACAATAATGCAGCTGAAAGATTCATTTAGAGTCGGATTGACACAGTGAACAATCCGTAACACATGTTTTAACTTTCAATGTGCTTCCCTATGTCGATTTACTGCAATGCTAGCTCTTCCCCATCCTGACTTCAGGCAGTCCGACGTCATTTAGAGAATCTACTTTTTGAGATTTTCGAGCGAACATTTGCAGAAGTGCAGACAGGATATATGGGTCCCTCCGGAATTTGAACGGTATATCTAAACCACTGAAAACTCAAAAGAAAATACATCCCACGAACAAGGAGCCACAGCCTGTTTGCACTGCCCACTTTGCTAGCAGATGACTTTTTCTCAGTTTAAATTCCATCATTGCTCCAGAATTCCAAGCAGCAACGTTTTTCCACAGTATCTGCTTCCCATTCTGTCTCTCTGCTCCCTGACGCTGCTGTTTCTCCTGTAAAAAGGAACCGGGCTGTCTCCATTGGTGGACAACTTTGTTTCGACGTGTAAGCTGTGCTGGGTGAGAGCAGAGTCAATTTGCTGTTCTGCTCAGTGTCAATCACTTGCGATGGAAGGAGTTAATTACACGGCAGGAAGTTCGCAACTTCATTTGTGGATTTTCTCCGAAGGTCTCTTACCTGCGAAATAGAAAGATGCTGAGCTGGCCGCAAAGGAATAAATTGACACTGGAGATTCTTCCTTCTGGTAAATAATATGAGTTCTCTTGAGTGCAGCCTGTATGGTGTTCAGAATTCTTATTGCAGCAATCCTGCAGAATGTCCAATGCAAAACTGGCGTCTGTTTCTTTGCTGCAATATCTGAGCCACCACTGTCGCAGATGAGGAGGATCCAAGAGAAATGCTCACTCACTGACAGTCATCAAAATGGCCCGGAGCTGCCTTGCTGCTGACAGCCCAAAGCAGAATGTAGAGTTAAAAATGAGCCAGTTACAAGTGGAGTTCCGCAGGGATCAGTTCTGGGTCCTCTGCTGTTTGTAATTTTTATTAATGACTTAGATGAGGGAGTCGAAGGGTGGGTCATTAAATTTGCAGATGATACGAAGATAGGTGGAGTTGTGGACAGTGAGGAGGGCTGTTGTCGGCTGCAGAGGGACTTAGATATGATGCAGAGCTGGACTGAGGAGTGGCAGATGGAGTTCAACCCTGCCAAGTGTGAGGTTGTCCATTTTGGAAGAACAAATAAGAATGCGGAATACAGGGTTAATGGTAGGGTTCTTAGTCAGGTGGAGGAACAGAGGGATCTTGGGGTCTATGTAAATAGATATTTGAAGGTTTCCACTCAGGTGGATAGAGTTTGTAAGAAGGCCTATGGAGTATTATCGTTCATTAGCAGAGGGATTTAATTCAAGAGTCGTGAAGTGATGTTGCAGCTGTACAGGACTTTGGTTAGGCCACAGTTGCAGTACTGTGTGCAGTTCTGGTCGCCTCACTTTAGGAAAGATGTGGAAGCTTTGGAGAGCGTGCAGAGAAGATTTACCAGGATGTTGCTTGGAATGGAGAGTAGTTCGTACGAGGATAGGTTGAGAGTTCTCGGCCTTTTCTCGTTGGAACGGCGAAGGATGAGGGGTGACTTGATAGAAGTTTATAAGATGATCAGAGGAATAGATAGAGTAGACAGTCAGAAACTTTTTCCCCGGGTACAACAGAGTGTTACAAGGGGACATAAATTTAAGGTGAAGGGTGGAAGGTATAGGGGAGATGTCAGGGGTGGGTTCTTTACCCAGAGAGCGGTGGGAGCATGGAATGCGCTGCCCGTGGGAGTGGTAGAGTCAGAATCATTGGCGACCTTTAAGCGGCATTTGGATAGGAACATGGATGGGTGCTTAATCTAGGTTAGAAGTTCGGCACAACATCGTGGGCCGAAGGGCCTGTTCTGTGCTGTATTGTTCTATGTTCTATGTTCTATGTTCTATTTCACCCTTTGTCCCAGTGATAGGGCGAGGGACGGCTTAAACACGTTGCGTCATTCCCAGGCAGACTGAAGCCGGACAATCCATCCCGTCCATGGCGAATCTGTGCCACTTGAATCTGTCTGAGACTATTCATAATCGGTTACATATGTCCTAACATTGAGAAAATGTTTCTGGTTGGTGATGCTGTCTCCCACATGCTGATCGTCATGCCATTCATGTCTCAATCAGCAATGGGTAATGCGCCTGAGTACGTGTCAGGAGAGTATAGGTTTGACTCGTACCTGGCTCGAGAGCAATGCAGGTTTTTATTTAACTGACAAACCAATCGTGCCCTTTGAACTGAAGCCGAGTCGACGTTTGAATTCCTGATCTGCAGGAATCTTCAGTCAATGCCCCAACATCACCAGAGGAGTGGAAGCTGAAATACTTAAACCCACTGTTCATGGGCAATTTTCCATTTCCATAACGCACTGACCCAATCACTGCGCCTCATTGAAATGGCAAGGAAATAAAATGTGTCGCCAAGTTGCAGCTTCGAGAATCTTTAGAAACTCCTTGTGAAACGGTTTCAAAGGAAAATGAAGAATGAACTGTTGGATTGATCAGGGATTTCCGAGGCACCTTCTCCTTCTTAAATAGGATGGAAGATTGTCTCTGATGTTCTCGAGGACATTAATTGATCCAAGGCATTGAACGGACTAACATGGCGATGCTCCGCTTGTGTTGTTGGCGCTGTTAGGTGTAAAATGAATTCCGGTCTCCCTGGCAAGGAATCGAAGCCCGACCAAAGTGGTGAAAGCACTGAATCCTGCCCATTACAACAGCAAGTATGATTTCAAGAATCAAGCGCATGGCTGGCGTGACAACTGTCAAGACCCTTGTAAGTGCTCTTGTCAGAAACAACAACTTGATTATCCTCATCTCACTTTCCCTTACTACGCCTTGTATGGCTCAGCATCACAAAATAACATCGAAATACCAATGAAAGTTATGCGGGTTTCTGCTTCTCTGACCATTCCACACAGTGAGATCCAGATTGAAACACTCGTTGGCTGCTTAGGGTTTACTGCATATCTCCACAACTCTTTCCGCCTTTTACCTTAAATCTATCTCCCGCGGTGATCGATCAAAATGAAACATTTCTTTGAGTCGACCCCATCCATGTCCCTCATTATTTTGTATCTCAATCGTGCCATTACAAAATCTACTCTTCTGTAAGAAAACTAACCCCAGACTGTGCATTCTCTCTTCATAGCTCAAAATCTTCAATCAGCCAATATCCTATTGAATCTCTTCTGCACCGTTCCCAGTGCTACCTTGTCCCTGATCTAACGTGAATTGCAGAACCGCACACAATACTCAGACGACAGCGGAATGAACAAATGGAATAAATGACGCAGAAAGCTACACAAAATGTTCTTTTGTAATAAATTATCTTTTGCTCAATTCTGCGCTGCATCATCTTCCTGAGCCTGATGCTCCAATAATTTCTGGTCTATGTCAGTAAATGCTGCTATATGACGATTAATCTCACAACCGCGGAAGCTGTATGTATAGACTGGTTTGAAGGACCCGAAGCTGGTTTGGGGCACGTTCACCCAGCTACAGCACCCCAGCAGCACAGACAGCGCGGTGTAATGTGAGTGTTAGATTGTGGAATGCATCAGTGAAATCGCAGGACCAGCGTAAAGGTTGGTTAGTGATTGTAGAGAGAGAGAAATCTCCGAGGAAGGGTGGGTTTGAATCCTGATAACTGAAACTCTGAGATGGGAGAAAGCGGGTATTTGAAGGCGCGAAATCATCGCCTGTAAGAGTATTTTCATGGCGTATGTTACTGATTCCTCCCCGCGTTTGCTAAGCACGGAGCAGCAGGAATTATTGCAATATCAGACTGGGAGCTCCAATCTCACCTTCAGCAGTTTTATTGACATTGAGAAGGGAACATTGGAACATCAAGTATTACGTGGCATACAAAGTGAAAGATGCATTTTGCCATAACTCAGACTGGAGCTGAACTTGCGGTGGCCACAAGGCAAAGCACGTCCCCGTTGCCACATTTAAAAATGCTACTCAAAAGCAGTAAGGATAGTGACAGAGGATATATCAGGAACAGCACAACAGTCACAACAGAAATAGTTGCCAAACAGTGTCTGAGATGTGGTTACTCAGAGAGTGGGGTGAAGTTTTAATTTGGAGATGTTGAATGCTGAGATTGATGGATTTCTACAAAACATCAAAGGCTGAGGGGATACTGCAGCGTATTGTTGAAATGTATTTCCCAATAGGAATGTAGTTTAACATCGGGTTTTTTTCACCAATTTGCTCACAAAATCAAGTAAACACTGCTGCGAAATATCATGCAATCCCAGTTCACAGGCCCACAATCACAGACACTGAGTGATACAATCCCGAAGATCCTAGTGGAAATTGTGATGGGGAAGAGCACGCGCCTGTGGCACTAGTGATGTAATCGCTGAGAGGGAGGTCCATCTCTGACAGTACAGAGGTGCGTGAAATTCCGAGGCTGGAAGCTCTAACGTCACCTGGAGCACCTTCTATTTTTGTGGAGCAGGGAGCATTGTGACATCTGGCTTGGAGGTTGAGCCTCGTGTGGAGAAATTTATTTTGACATAGAGCAGCAGGGATTATTGTAATATCAGGCTGGGAGCTCCAACCTCACCTGCAGCAATTTCTACTGACGTTAAGAAGGGAACATTGGGACATCAGGCTGTGAGGTCCAACTGCACCGTGACCAGCTCTTGTTGACATGGCGCAGGGGGCATTTTGACATTCTGGCTCAGGGAAAGGATACTCAGCTATTTTAATCTGAAGTGAAATAAATTAATTGATTCGAGGCTTTGCAAGGAATCCTGTCACAGATGCAGGGTGTTTGCTGTTGCCATCGTCAGGAACAATAAAGTTCTCATTCACTGGCAGGGCATCGAAGCCGGGACGCGGTGGAAAAGTGCAAAATTCGAAACAATAGACCGCCAAAGATGCCTGTAGAACGGGGATGTACTGATTGGTCCTCAGCCATCAATCTCCTCTACGTGCCCTTGTCAGAAACAACGGATTGCCGACCCTCATCACAATTTCTAGCACTTTTTTTGCCTTTACATCAAAAGTTCACATCTAACTGCTGTTGTAGGATATGTGGGTTCCTGCCCTTGCGAACCCTGACAGTGTGTTCCCGATTCAACCACCAGATTGTTCATAAATGTTTACGTTATACCTACTGCATGTCACCAGGGATGACAACAGACAGCGTTGCATCTTTTCTCAATGACAGAGTTTTTGGCATTATTTCACTGGAGATAAGTTTCTCCACCAAAATGGAGTCATCGAGGGTAATCAGCAAGTAAACAAGCACATCAGCCCATTTTTTTCAACCATGGACTATAGCCTTATGTGCACTGAGGTTCCAAATTTTCATATTAATGATGTTTTCTCCCTACCACTTTCAACTAATCGACACAAATAATGGGGTGCATTTTGAGATGGGTCAATTTTGTTAATGTTACCTTGAGGAATTGAACCTCATTTTGACCCACAGAGAGAAAGATGAAAACCCATTCACCCGAGAGTGACAGATGGAAGATGAGAGACGAACCCCAAGAAAATAGGATTTCACCTACTTGGCTTGTATTGTCCCATGTCAGACTTAAACACCAGACTCTGTTTACCATAGTGAAAGGAAGCAAGTGGTCACTCCCTGTCCATGCACATCCCACATTAATTCCATGTAACTGCACTTTATGCTGCCTCGACTGGCTTTTCCTGCCACACTGGAATATAGTTTACGTCAGCAGCTTACTATCCTTCCGAATGTTTTCCTCAAATTCTTGAAAAGACAAAGAAGAATGGGGTATTTCATGTGCAATTTCACTTTACAAGGTCAACTGTCTAACCACTGAGCTACAGAACCAATGCATTGCCGTGTGAGAGAAGGTCCCATGTATTAGAAACTGCAAACTAATAGATGCACTGATAGTCTGTGTAACATATAGCAAGTCAGTGTAACACAATCCAGACAGACCCGAAGGGAGCACGTATGAAAAGATAGCAGGATGTAATGCTAAAACGCACAGTGTTGAGGGTGATATAAACAGAGGTCTTCCATGGCAGTCAGTCATTAGGATTCAGGAATTCCAATGTCATGGTCTGTTAATTGTTACCAATTATAGTAATTACTAGGAAATGCTGACTGAACTTTAGATGCTCAATTATGCGTGAAACAGTCAGAATCACTTCCCTCCATGCCACAAATCCACATCCGTAATGTCAGCTACGATTGCCAGACGTGCATTCGGCTCAAAACAAGAACGAGGAGGCCACCAGAAAAAAAGGAAGGCCGATGGTTGTTTCTTAGAACCGACTATAGCCAAACTGTAGCCAGGATCAACGTGTGCCCTGAAGGTTAGTTTGCCTGATTACCCTGGTGTAGTGACCACTCCGGATCAATCACCCAATTGACTCATCTTTGTGTGTTGACCTTTGCAGGTCTCACATCGGTTTAGTGCCCCAAGTGGATTCACACATTTTTAATTTGTCGATCTTTACTCAGATCATCGTTGCAGATTCGTATTAACAGAGCTATTTTTAGAAGCAGAAAGAGACCAAAAACCCAAGACTGTTTCACCATGAAATTAGCTCATGTTTGATTTGATAATTCCGAACTGCATAACTAGCCTTTCTTCATAACTCTTCATAACTTTATTGAATGCAACTTTGTCTCTCTTAGACTTGAATATACATAATGAGCCAGACCCAACAGCCTGTGCTGTACAGAATTCCTCGAAATACAGAACAATAGTGAGTAAACTTGCCAAATAGGAAATAACAGTAAGTCCAACTGGAGTGGGAGAATGGCGAAATCAAGGTGAGAGAGAATGTAACAGTTAAAACTAAAGGAAAGGGAAGGATTGGGTGTGGTTTCACCATTACGACATTTTTCTGCCATTCTCAGATTCCAATCACTGAACCCGAACGATTAACATCGTTTCTCACACAGCAGGCCACCCCCTTTCCCCACTATCGCCTAACCACTGTCACCTACACACTTCACATCGGCTCTGATGACGATGATTGCAAACTGGAAACACTGACATCCATTCTCTGCATCGATGCTTCCTGATCTGCTGTAATTTCCAGGCTTTTCTTTATTATCAGTACAGAGGCCAGCATGTGCAGTCATTTGCTCTGAAATTCTTTCCCATGTCTCTCTTAAACCTGCAAACCCTATTCTGATATGAGGCACTCTGATCCTAGGCTGTCCAAGAAGGAAACCAAACCTTCTTCAGGCAAGAAGTCAAATCTTTCACGAACGTGTATGCTGAAGTAAGGAGTACCTTTTTGTTGCAGAATTGAGTCTGAGCAAGCCCAGTCAATGGATATCACCGCTTCCACCCATTTAATTTTAACTCTGCACTAAAACGCTCATTGAGTCTTTTAGAGCTTTACCATTTTCTGTTTTTAATGTCAGGAATTCATGTTCATTTTTCAGACTTTTTACAAGAATGCGAAATCCGCATTCCTCTCTGAGAATTAAACAGTGGAAATAGCAGTGCAAGTGCTGATTCTCAACAACTCGAACACCAGAGAAGGCGCACTCTATGCTTGCAAGTTTACTTCTTATCACTGCTTGTGATTTTTCGTTCAGTTTCAAAATGAGAGACAATCCCTGAATGTTAAAAGCAATGGCACAGTCCCTTCGCCCCATTATATCAATGACAGTCGTCACACATGGTACTTCTGACCCAAGATTCCAAAACATGACCTTGTGTGTTCAAACGCGTTTTAAATATTCATCCAAATAGTAATTCTATGTCTTGAAAGCTGCAGAGGAACAAAAAACAGCTCCTTTAGCCAAAACCAGTGAGAGTTGTTGTTTGGTGGAACATGCACTCTCAGTTTTCCTTCTTGAAGAAGTTTCTGAAAACCAAACACTTTCTCCGAGCCAATTGCCTGTTTTCCTTATACCGCATAAAGTGTGGGTTTAAATCCGTCAGTTTACGAGGAAAGAATTTCCTTTACAAAACCTCTTTTCATCAGTTGTGTGATTTCCCTTAGTGTCGAACTCCATCAGTTCTGCCTCTGTCTAATAGCAATCCAGAACGACAATTTCACATCAGTTCCAATTTAACCAATTTGTTGAAATTATGTCCCAATTAATAAAACCCAATCGAAGGACACTTTTTCAATATTTATTGTTTAATGTTCAGTTTTAGAGTTACAGAATCAAATTGATATACTTTTGTTAAATAGTGGAATTTGAGTCGCTCTTTGTCACTTTTACATGAACAGATTATGAGACGAGGTGAGATTTTCTGTGTGTTTGGTTTCGTTAGCAGAAAGATTTACCACGGTGTCGTTACACAGAGAAGATTGTATTCTGTTTGGTCTGTCCATGTTTCTAAAGAGAGACACAAGTGACACCGTAATTGATAGGAAGACAATGGCAATCAAACTACAGAATTACTGTGCATGTATCCGCACACAGGGATGTTTCCTCGTGACATAGATGGTTATGCATTGGCTGCGACAAGTTGGCCCCCATCTTTCGGCAATGAAAGCCCCAGCCTATATTTTGGAAGTGGAACACTGGTAGAGGACAACTACTATTTCAGGAAATACAGTCTAAAGCTGGAACTCGATGACACATATTTTTCGGAACCCACTTTTTTTTAAACCTCAGATTCTATTTTGCATTTACTCAGCATGTTCGGCTGTTCACAAAAATACTTCTGCGTTGATAGTGGTCATAATCGAAAATTAGGGCCACACCATTAAAGATGCATGCTCAGAAGCACTTTCAACCACAAAAGGCAAAAGGTAGGAAAATGGATTTTGGCCTCTGATCAGCCAAGCTTTCGTTAAATGTTGGAATGGCATCGAAGGGCTCAATGGTCGACTCCTGTTTTAAATTTCCTCCAATCTTTACAGTTTTCTTATCATATATCTCAAAGATTCCACTGACGTTTTAATGAGGAATCATTAATGTCGTTGGTCTCTGATGGTTAATTTAATTCATTGAATTGTTTTTAAAAGCTTACCTGGCCTTGATAAGAGATGTGATTGTAGCTTTTTAATGTTGTCCACTTGCCAATGTTAAGGAGAATAAGTGACTTTAAACATCGGGTCATAAGTTTGACACTCTCATTGCATAATGTTCCATTGAATATCTGTTTTTTTGAGCTGAACATTGCTTTTCATTCCACTGGCACATTCGAAGCGAGTTTTTCTGCTGTTCTGAATATTAATGCCTTAGTTACTGGTACAAAATGACAATAAGGAGTGAATGAGAGACACGTTTGGAGATGTGGCTTAAAGATGACTGAGCAGGGGCACTTTAAATTTGACCGCTTCTGCTCAAGTCCTGACACCAAGAAGTGACTCAATCACAGAATTAGAATGGCCAAATGTTACATGAATCAAAAGAAACTGATCCATATCAACGAACACTCAAATGAGACGAATTGGATTCGTATCTAATCTGCCTCCCGAATGTGGGAATGGAGTGCACATGTGTGCGATCACAGGGGATCAGGGCAGAGAACAGACAAAATTAGGAATTGCAAGGAATGGTGGAGATCTATCCACCATTGTCAGAGAGGAGCTTACTACCTCTCCCATGTCCCTGTCCGACTAACCTTGAATCTTTGGAGGAAGAGAACATAAATGAGAATTAGGACTATGTGAAAAATCAAAGTGTTCCCATGAAAAACGGAAATGTATTAACAGACAACAGTCATAGATTTTACAGTGAAACCTAAGAAGAGGAAAGTGAGAATGATAGTGATGGAGCGCACGCGAAAATAATATGAGTTTACTCCGACCTCTCCATCAGGAACATCCACGAACCTTAGCCTAACTAAAAGAAGAAGACCCTGGATAACGGTAAGAAATTTCCTTATATTTGAATCAATTCGCTGCTCAGGCTGGCTGGTCTTTGCAAACATCAAATAATCACAAAATTGGTTTCCGGGAAAACATACAAATTTTGGAAACAAGTGAATTTATGGCTGTGTAACTGACTCTTATTCTTTCCACAGTCTGTTCACTGGAACACCAAATCAGTTTCTGTGTCCCATTGCAATTTTATACCAATAGGCTGTCACGGTGGTTTGCACTGCTGCCTCACAACGCTAAGGATCTGGGTTCAACCGCGGCCTTGGGTGACAGTCTGTGTGGACTTTTCACAACCCCACTTGCGTGTGGGTATTTCCTCCTACAGTTCAATGTGTGCTGGTGAAGTGGATTGCCCACAGTGTTCATATTTATATTGGTTGGTCATGGGAAGTGCATTGCTGGTGGAGAGGGGTGACTCTCGTATGAATGCTGTGCAGTAAGTTGGTGTGGACATGTTAAGACGAATGGCCTATTTCCCCACATCGGGAATGAATAATGCTAATGTTTGTAAACTTCTCAGATGTACACATTGAGAGGTAGCGTTCAGTTGCTGATGAATCGTGTGGCTCTTTCGGATCTCAGTATAGTGTCTTTTTTAATTTTCCCATCAGCAAATGCTCTGTTTCTCATCAATTAGAAAAAATGCACAAAATTCAGCTCTGCCAAATATCGAACATGAATTTTGCCAGGGCAACCAGTTCGTGTCTTTTTTTTTCCTTTATGTTAACCTCAAAGTTATGAATCTGTTTCCCAGATTCTTCCTCGTGCTTCGACAAATTTCGAAATTATGGTATGGATAATTTATTTATGAAACATTTTTTTAAAAAGATTGAACCTGGAAACAGTGATGTGCTTGATATTTCAATTTAGTCAATGATTCTCTCAAATAATTAATCACAGCATAGTTTAGCAACCAGATTGAATATGAGATATTAGTGCCATGTGCTTGACTGACTGGGTGGAGATTCAATGAGTAATTTTGAATCACAGATTTGTTAAGGTACAGAGGAGGTCATTCAACCCGTTGGGTCAACACGATTCCCCGAATATGTTTTCTGATTTTGTGTCATTTCCCTGACTTCTTCTGCTGTAATCCTGTAATTTTCCCTATAAAATAATATTGTACTGATAAACCCAAACCACAAATCCATAAAATAAAATCCACATCTAACTACATCGTTGTGTCAAGTTTATTTCTTGCATCACATTTTCTTCTTTTGTATTTTTTTTTAAATTCTCCACTCTTACTATCAAAGCTTTTCTGAGTTGGAACACTTTCTCACCATCAATTCTGTACTGTACTCACATGATTTTGAAAAATTGCTTTGAATTTCTTGTCCGCCTTCTCCAATTTAAAGTCATGGCTGAAATGTTCCACTGCCAGAGACTGTCGTTTCAATGTAGTTTCTCAAAACCTGCCAGTTTTCCCTTCGTTCCTGATCTCCCGCTTATACTCAATTGCATATTGAATCCATCTCGTGAGCCATCTTGCTTTTTGCTTCATTTCATGCTGATTAATTAAGTTGAATAAATACTGGTTTTGATCTAAGGTAGTGTTTCTCATCTTCAATATTTTCCACAGTCCCTTTCCCTTGTAACTCTACGAGATTCAGCTCAGAATGTTCATGTTGTGCCTATTAACGTACGAAACTATTCAGCTGACGCTAACTCAAAGCAATAAACTGTCTCTATCTGGACTTTTAGGCGAACATTGGGTATTTCTGACACTATCAATGTTAGCAAGCCTCTGATTCCGCCAGTATGGCTCCAGCCCGTGGTTTGCATCTGCACCAACACTTCACACAATACGGCACATCTACGCTAAACATGTGATTGACAGCGGCGCCTGTCCAATATGAGTAGGGGGCGGAAAGATTAATCCACCAAACACCGAGCGAATGAAATGAGGCTCATGCCGGCGCAGACAGGTTCAGGAGAAATTCAATCGGTCCTCACTATTAACAAGCCTGACTGGAAATGAGCGACTTATCTCAAAGGTTGTCTCTTTAATGGGGCAGACGGGGGCGTCCAGCACAATCCGTTCACAAGGTAAGACTGAAACATTGTAAATAATCTCGAGGCAGAAGTCTGAAATCATGGAGTCCCTGGACGATTCTGTATCAGTTCCCCCACCCCAAATGTCCCCAGCATTGATATATCTGAATAGCAGGCGGACATTTGGTCTTTCAAGTTTGTCTTTCCCTGAGATATAATGATTGATGGTCATCATACTCAATGCCCACATCCAGTTTTCACAACAGCGTATTGTAACCACGACATTCATATTAATACAGGTTTATAAAAAATGCCCAGTTGTGACGAGTGCACAAAAGCAGGACAAGTCCAACCCTTACTCCGGTCAATCAATGCTCAACCATCAGCAAAGTGATCGGAGTGAGTAATAACTGTGCTTTCAGATTGTACTCAGTCAACAAGAAGCAACTCGCTGAAACTGCGTGTTCCATCAGAGGCACTTAGCTTTTGTCCTTATTACATAATTAGTGCAAAATGGAGAAAATAATGCACTCACAAGACAAGGTGAGACTGAATGCCTTTGAGATTAGGGGTGCGTCCGAATGACTAAGACATTGAAGAGCTTTTGCGAAACTGGAGTCTATTGGAATCAAAGGAAACCATTGTTACAATGAGGACGTGGCATCCCTCGTTAATTAATAGCAAACAGTCGGAAAATCTCTCCTTACCTCGTAATCTATTCAAATGTGAGTGAGTGATATAGAAATTCTAATTTCCAATACTTAAAGATAAACAACTTTTTATTTCAATCTATTGCGAATACTAAACAAAACAATCAACAATCTAAACATTATTCTCTTTAACTGAAAAAAATCTATTAACATGCTGTTTCAATAACACAGTTGTTAAACATTACATCAAGTTCATCTCAAGTCGACACAGTTAGAATGTGCTCCGCTGTTTCCAACTTCTATCTGCTCATCTCAATTGTTTCAATTTCTTTCATTTTTACAGAGTATGTTTTGCAGAAAAAAGTACCTTTTGATAGAGAGTGCTTTCTAATTTCTTAGAGAGGGAAGTGTTGGATGAGCAGGTAACTCCAGCAATAACTCTCATTCTAGTTATCAAAATATTGGTTTTATGTGCACTCCAATGACACATTAATTTGTATAAATTGATGAGATTCCAGATGCCAAAGCAAAACAAAAATTGAAAATGTATTAGTTTCTGGGACGCTCGGCAAAATTTAATGTAATTGGTTAAATGTGAGTTGTTGTTGAAACAGCAAGACACAATCAGGTTTTCACCGAGAAGTGTTACCTGTATCTATTTTGGAACAGCCCGTCCCCCAGCCTATTCATTCAGGGAGCAAAGCATGCGATCTTAATTTCCTTCAACATTCAGAAAATACACTGTTTTAAAGTGAACATGTGTGCTTTCAACAATGTAACACTCTCCACTTGGTTTAACCATCCAGCCCAAATGCTTGCAATTTCTGAATGTCAATCATCCCAAGTCCAGCACAACACTGCAGGGGTCTTGCAGGTTATTGTCTCAGTCCCAATCGTTCTCAGCTGTTTCAATCACTATTGTTCAATCATAAAATACGAGTTGGTTGTTTTACTCACAAAAATATGGAATCCCTGAAACGGGCCAATTTACCCAACAAGTTCACATCTGCCTTCCAAACACCATCCCGCCCAGAATAATCCCCCACCCTCCTTCAGTAACCCTGCATTTCCCATCGCTAAGTATCTAACCCAGATTTCCTTGGATAATTTAGCAATTGTAAATCTACCGAACCTGCACGTCTTTGGGCCGTGGAATGGAAAAATGCAAACATGGGGAGATTGTGCAAACTCCACACAGAATATCATCCAAGGCTGCAATTGAAGCAAGGCCCCTGGCCCTGTGATAAAACAATGGTGACAATTGCGCCAACATGCCACACCTGACGGCTTTATTATTTAGCACCATTTGTGGCTCGTCAGTCACACAAGCAATTCCTGTCCGGACAATGTGGAGAAAATTAGGCACTTTTCTGTCGTTTGAAGAATTTATTTTGAATGAATTAGCTGCTGTAGAACAGGAGGAACATGGAACACATTTCATTTCTTCCGGAATATTAACTTCATAGGAAGGAAGACACAATGGGCATCAGACAATCATCAATTAAGAAACAATGAAACCCCTTGGTACAACTCCACAGGAGGCTGGAATTAAAACCAAAACTTCTAGTTGTGACTTTGGCACACGATGTAGTACTGTAAAAAACAGGCACTTCCTTCACTTATGAACTTGCTGTTGTTTCAGTAGTTTGGATTTCACATCAAATCTCTTCCCACACCAGTGCAGATGAACAGCCTCTCCCCACATTGATATGGCGGATGCACAGTGAGTCTAATTAACCACCTGAATCCAGACGCATTTTGAGAAGAAATGACGGTTTCTCATTCGTGTCAACACGTTGATGGGTCAACAGATCCTCAGAGATTTTAAAGCTCCTCCCACGTACAGAGCATTTAAGAAATCTTTTCCTATGTGTGGCCTTCCTGTTGTTCAAACAGTGTGGTGGATCAAGTGAATTCTATCCCACACTCGAAAAATAAGAATGGCCTCTACCTGGTCTGACTGTCTTTATATTCTGAGAAGGCAGATTATCTGTTGAATCCCTGTCCACACGTACAAGACACGTTTCTCCACACTGTGAATGATGCTTTTCCCTTCCAGGTTCAAAAGCGAATCAGGTTCAAGCAACAATCAATTTGACAACATCATCAGATACTGAGATAATTTATGGTTTTAAGCCTTTGCACTGTAAATCTTCTTCTTCTAATGCCCGGAAAAGTTACTGATAAAGGAAAATCAGAAGCATTTTGAAGTCCAGAAAAAAGGCAATAAGATGCAAGAGCAGAAGTCAGCAATTCAACCTATACAGTCTGCTCTCACTATTCAGTGAGATGACGGCTGATCTGAGAATCCACAGATACAGTTTCCTGTAAATTCAGCTATCCTTCGAAGCCTTGCTGATTAAAATCTCTTTGTAACAGGGTTCAAATCAATTTCTTGTAGGGACTTTAATAAGATGCAGACCAGGAAAGCAAAGTGGGGATTTGAAATTATCGAATCGGTCATGGCTGAAGATAATCCGAAGAGGGTCTACAAGTACAAAACTGGCAGGAGAACAACTCGAGAAATAGTACCATAAAGATTAAAGAGGTGGACATTGCGTCTGAGCTCAGCAGATGAAAGAACCATTCAACGAAGTTTTACGTCAGTTTTTACTGTGGAGAAAGCAAAACCGAATGTTCACTCTCCATGTATGAGGGGGACGATTCCTTTTCTTAAACTATTTGACCAAGCATCAAAGAAATTGACATTAGGTGATATTTCTAGCGGCTGGCTTGCATTCGTCTCTGTATTACTTCATGCAACAAAGCGTTTACATGTTCCCAGGACTCGATTGTACTATAACGAGGAGAGAGTGTGTAGGCTTTGATTTGTCGGACTGCAGCATCGGAGGTCGAAGGATGACTTTATAGAGATCCATAAAATCAGGAGTGCTCTCAATAAAGTAAACAGCAAAGGTCTCTTTCTCTTGGATACGGGAATCCAGAATTCATAAGATTTACACGGAATGACAAGATAATCTTTTCACACAGAGGATGGTTTCTTTCTAGAATCAACTGCTGGAGCAATTGCTACGTCGAGATACTGTTACATTACAAGAAAAACATTTGGACATTTAGGTGAAGAAGAAATGAATAGAGGGATACAGATCAAATGCAAGCAAGATGGACTAGTTCAGTTTGAGATATGTTGCACTGAAGGAGACTGGAAAAATCATGGAAAAACATACTGATAAATTCTTCATATTACAGGAAAATAATTGCTGAAGTTCTCAGAAAATGTAAAAGGCGGATAAATCCAGACCTCGGACTAGTGTATTGTTAAGAAGATGTTGTGAAGAAAAGAGTTGAAAACTTGCAAAGACACAGCACAACCTCTTCTGAGCAAGGGAACAATGTGACATTTGTTCGAAATAGCCAGCAGAGCTGGATTGCTATCAGGTTAAATTATTAATCAAGATCCCAAACCAAAATCAGGTTGAAACTTAGCATTAAGATAACATTAAAGCCAATGAAATAATCTGAAGTTTTGGTGTATATAACAGGACATTTTGAATAGCTAGTGAGAGGACTGTATCAGAAATTTCAAGCTGAAGAGATCTCACAAATGTACCGACCTGGGGAACGTGTTTGCATGGCAGAACATCGATGACAACCTGAAGAGAATCTACACAGAAAAATCCACAAATGGCGACACGGCAATGCTGAGTGGATTTGAACCGTGATTTTTTAAAGTCATTGTTGGGAAACATTAAAATTGGAATACTATTGCGGACTGGAAGGTAAAAGATGGGTTTCAGAGAAAGTATTTTTGAATAGTTTTTAGTTTTCATCTTCTCTGTTTGACGTAGAGAATAAAGTTGTTAATTTTCCCTTTAAATCGTCACCTTTGAGATATGCCTTGCCTCTCGGATTCACACAGATTACAGCACGGGGTAAATATTTTTTCTGTGCTGCTGGTTTCAATTAGCATCGAGCTTTACCCTGTGTCGGAATTAAATCCAAAAGCATTGTGTGAGGTAACCGCGGGAATAGCAGGACTCCTTGCTCAAATAATTGTCATATCTAAAAATAGGTGAGATTCCAAATGATTGGACTTTGATGAACGTTGTTGAAGAACGGATCTAGGGAAAATACTTGGATCCACAGACTTGTGAATTTGAAATTGTTGTTTCGCAGGTTTTTAGAGGTGGTTTTGGAAGACAGCATTTGAAGAGGCCAGTAAATATCGGGGATCATCAGCATTGATTCGTGAGGCGGAAAGTATGTCTCACAAATTTGTTTGAGCTTTTGATCAAGTACACAAGAAGATTGATGAAGCAAGAACAATAGATATTGGTCATCTTAGTCTTTCAGAAAGTGTTTGACAAGATTCCGCATGGAAGACTAAAGTTAGATCACATGGGGTTCACAGTTCGCATGCCAATTGGATAGAAAATTCAGTTAGTGACAAGGGAAAGGATGAGATTTTGGAGGGTTGATTGTAAGACTGTAGGCTTGTGACCAGCAGTGTTCCACAGCGATCCGTGCTGGCTCCTTTGTTTGTGACTTAAGTAAATGTTTTAGATGACAATATGAAAGGCAGGGATCGTCAGTTGTGGTTGACACCAAAATTAGTGGTATGCATATAAGAAGATCAGAGCAGAAGTTTTGTGTGTACATTGAGAACATTAAAAAGGCTCTTGGGAAAACACATGGGCAGCAACTGATTAGAATAATATGGGCCAAGTGCAGAGACATGCGGTTAATGTGGACCGGCATTATGATCAGTATGAACCAGTTTGTGCCAAACGTCTATACCTCTTTATGGTGGTACAGTAGACAGAGAAGAAAGTTATCTCAGGTTATCTAAGATTAAAAGAGACACTGATCATTCAGGTATACGATCAAAGGAATGACAGACAGAATGTAACTTGGATAAATATAAGGTGCTGATATAGCACTTGTACAATTACAAGTACTGCCTTGAATAGTGCTGAGTAATAGACACGAGAATAGGTCACTAAATGGATTTGAAAGTCGTGTCACATATCGACAGTTCCGTTAAAAATGCTGTGAAAATGCTTTCATTCGGTGCTCAATTTTTATTTTGTGTTGGAGTTGGGACGTCAAGCTGAGGTTGTACAGGACGTAGGTGAGGCCTCTTCTGGGGTAATGCATCAAGTTCTGGTTGCTCTGTTCGACAAAGAAGAATAGTCAGCTGGAGAGAGTTCAGAAGAGATTCACCAGGAATTTGCTCGGAATGAAGGGATTCAGGTGTAAGGGAAGGCCGGATAGGCTGTGACTTCCTTGAAAGGAGCTTAGGAGGTTGACGTTTATCCTATAAAAGCTTTAAAAATCCTGAGGGATACAGATTAGCTCCACTTCAACTGTGCTTTCCTTCTTTGGTGGATTTCAGGACGAGTGGACATATTTTTAAGGTGAGAGGAGAAAGCGTATAATAAGACATGAGGTGCACTTTGTTTTCCTTTCCATGGTATGTTACCTGTGCAAAGTTCCAGAGGAAGTAGTGAATGTGGATAAAATTGCAACGTTATAGACATTTGGATAAGTGCATGAATAGGAAATGTTCAGAGAGATATGGGCCAAGTACACGCAGTTGGTATTACGTTAGGTTCCGTAAATGGTAGCATGAACTGGTTGGAACAGCGGTCTGTTTCAGTGATGTTTGAATCAATGACTCGATGCGATTGAAATATTCAGAATGCTGGCGGCCTGCATAGAGCCAATGTGGAGAAGATGTTTCAACTAATATGACACACCAGATCCCGAGCGCACAGTGTCAAATTGAAGCGATAACAAATTGGAAATGAGACGAGGAGGAAAATCTTCTGCTGGAGAGTGATGATTTTGTGGAAATAGTTGCCATAGAGGGCTGCGGGCGCCAAGTCAGTTCGTAAACGTGTGGCATGGTGGCTCGTTGGTTCGCACGGCTGCCTAATAGCTTCAGCGTCCCAGTTTCGACACTGTTTGTGTGGAGTTTGCAAGTTCTCCCCGTGTCTGCGTGGGTTTTCTACGGGTGCTGCGGTTTTCTCGCACAGTCGAGAATGGGAAAATTGCTAAATAGATGGCTGGTTTGTGATGCAGTTTGATAGCAACAGCACGTGCTCAATCCCTGAACCGGTAGAGGTTGCCATGAAAGTTCCAGTTTCTGAACATTCCCCCGGCCGAAGGCATGTTGACACTCAGTTTAAAGAACCATCAGTCATCTCTCTCTCTCTCTCTCTCTCTCCCTCTCTCTCTCTTACTCGTGAGTTTGCGGTCCTATGATCTTCTGGGACAACGACAAGTTTTATTTTAAAATTTCTGTTTTGTTATGAGAAGGGAATTGCTGGGAATCGAACTATGTGAAACACCTTGAGTGAGAGTGATGCACTCTGAATGGTCTACAGTGACAAAGATGATTCTGAGACTGTGGGTTAAAATCTAAATGGACCAAAGTTATGATGGCATGAGACACAATAAGTTGGGAAGATCGCATAAAACGATGAAAAAAATTGGAAAAGCCCTAGGAGGAACTGTGACTGTTGTTCCTTCCTGTCAGGCACAACATAAAACGGGAAACGTGGCCCTGCCATGGCTCACAAAGAATATGAGGGATAGGAGTGAATCCTAGTAAGAGGTGTACCAACCGGCTAAAACGAGCAGCATACAAGTTAACTGGAAGCAGTTCAAACTGCAACAAAAGAAGACTAAAGGATTACTGAAGATGGAAATATAAACCTTGAAGGTAAGCTGGAGCTTAACACGCAAAACAATTTTCAAAGCTTCCAAACGTATATGAAGAGACAAATTGTCATGAAAACAAATTCCTTAGAGTTGGACAGGCGAAGTTATAATGTGGAATGAGGAGATGGCAAAAGAATTAATTATATATCTGGTTATGTCAGCACAAACAAGGACAAAATGATATCGCTGACATGTTCGGGAATAGATACGATGGAGGAACTGAGGGAAACTGGTAATGGCAAGAAAGTGATCTCTGGGATATCGGTGGCATTTACAGTGAAAAAATCACGTTACCTGTTCATTGGTAACCGAATACACCAACTATTTAAGGAGGAGAAAGTGAGAACAGCTGATGCTGGATATCAAAGTCAAGAGTGCGGCATCACATGGCAAAATCGAGGTTCGCACAAGCTTCCCCACTCAAAAACTCAATCACTGCCCACCTCCAACCTACCCACCCATAACAGCACCTTCCCCTGCCACCGCAATAATTGGTAATTCTGCGCCCATACCTCCCGATCACCGATGTACAAGGCCCAAAAAATTCCTTCTACATTCGTCAGAGATTTACCTGCATTTCCACATTTGATTTACTGTATTCATTGCTCCCAATACGGTCACCTCTACATTGAGAAGACAGGCCACCTGCGTACAGAATGCTTCAGAGAACATCTGTGCGACTCCCGTACAAGTCAACCGCACCACCCTGTGGCCGAACACTCAAACAACCCGCTCCCACTCGGCCAAGGACATGAAGGTTCTGGGCCATCTAACCTCACGGGATTAATGTGAATTGCAATAATTTCCTAATTACCTCTCCACCCCCCACCTTAACCCAAATCCAATCTGTGAACTTGACTACTTTCTCACCACCTGTCCTACAATGTCAAACTTCCTTCTCACCTATCCACTCCACTATCCTCTCTGACCTGTCCCATCATCCCCACCTTCATCTCCCTATTGCACTTTCAGCTCCTATGCCACCGAACCAGCACCTTTTAAATATCTTACCATTGTCTTGGCTCACCAGACTCATCCCTGGTGAAACGTCAATTTTCCTGCTCCTCGGATTCTGCCTGAAAAGATGTACTGTTGCAGCACCGCACTTGACAGCAATGATTTAACTCAATAACCTTTGATTTCAGCCCCATGCACAACAAAGACAGATTAACGAATAGTGAAGCCATAATTTAAACAAAAACAAGAAAAAATGACCCAAGGATAGCGGCCGTTGAACGGGGCATGTTCGTGCAAAGAAGACTGGGGCTCTCTGCGGCTTCAATCACGGCCCGTAGAACCTTTTATTTGGGGCTAGTCTCTTGCTCAGACGAGTCATGAAACCTATAAAACTCCATACGCTGCCCTCCCTTCAACCTTCACACGCCACCTGTGACGGGAGAGACCAACATTTCTGTCCGAAGAGAACTTGTGGTGCATATGTCCATAATTGACATTGTTTTCCTACTCCTGCAAGCTTCCCACCGGTATGGTGATGCGGCACTGTCAACAGTAAGCAAACGGAGGGGCTAGTGGTACCGGGGCGGAGAAGATTCGCTGACTAAGCAAGAAAACAGGGTAGGATCGAGCCTCACTCTCCATGAGTGTGAGTGAGGATGCGAGGGAGATGTTAGGCTCGCTGGGTCATTGATCATTACTGCTTTGTCACAGCGCTGAGGACCCAGATTCAATTTCAGCTTCTGGCAACTGTCTGTGTGGGGTTTCCACATTCGCACTGTGCTGCATGGATTTTTTCCAGGGTGCTCCAGGGTCCTCGGACAGTCCAAAGATGTGCAGAGTATGTCAATTGGCTAAGCTAAATTGTCCTTAGTGTTCAGGTTTATTTAGGGTTAGCTGCATTTGTCTGAGGTAAATAGAGAATATTGGGATATGAGGATTGCTCTGGCTGGTTTACGTTTGGGAGCAAAGGGCCTGTTTGCATACTGCTGGGATTCTTTCAGATGGAATTGTCACATATTCTTTGGTAAAGGCTATGAGAGAGAAGTGGACAATGTCCCTAACACAGCGGCATATTTGGAACAATGTGTCCATTACCAAATATTTGCTGCAGAAGCTGGAGAAGAAACAAATGATTTCTCCAAAGAGAAAGTTGAAGAAAGAAATAGATTTGAAGAAAAAAGCAGACATTACAGTCTATTTTAAATCATCGGCATACAAATTCTACAAGTTGAGCTTTCCGCAAAATTGCTCCAACTTCCCCGCCATGATCATGCTTTCCAACATTGGGCAAAGACGCACCTGTTTTCTACCAGCTAACCTCACTGCTGACTGCTGCTGCCGAACCTCAATGGTTACACTATACCTCAGCACTTCAATCATCCTTTGCTGTCAATAGTACCATCCGGGCACATGCTCGGCCGATTCTGGTGCCATGCTCCTTTACCACGTCAGCTGTCTCGCTGCAGAATCCAGCTGGAGACATGAATGAAGCTGTGATTTTGTCGACCGTGAGCACCCGCCTCATGGCCGACTGCGAAAGTTCCACCGTCACGGGCATTGCCACCTCCACGACCAAATTCCAAAGGCAAACTAGTATTCTCACCACATCTGACGCACCCAGAAACCCGAGATGAATTTTAAAACTGATGTTAATATATACAAATCTCTTGGTAGCCTCGTTTCTGCCTCGGTCTTTCAAGTCCTCCAGCCTTCTCTGGGGGACTTAGGGGTGGAAAATAGCCAACGATGCCGATATACCAAGAAAGATTATTTTTAAACTACCTTCATGACATGTGCATTACCCCTAAACCATGCACCTAAGCATTCTCGCTTTTAACTTTTCCACATGTGCACAAAGGCGGCCCACAACCTGTTGCTGCCAAGAGCGCAAACTGTGTCACCTCTTCACTAAACTCCCTGTCTTGATCTCAGATTTTCACTTTAAAATACTTCTTAAAGACGACGTATTTTAACATTATACGTTTTGTTACCTACATTATATGTCGTTCTATGACTGAGGTCAAAAAGTTAGTTTGAAACACTATATTTATATAATTAAATTGTCATTGATTTGGCATTTTAACATTATTTATTTTCACGTGAAAATTTTCTCTGAAGTGATGATTCTGTTCCGACTAACTGCCACTGTCTGACATCTCTCCGAGTCCTGTTGCGAATGTGTTCCCTCATCCCATTTCTAAAATGCACTGCTCTCTCTTACACTTACTTCTGCATGGACACAGTTCAGTCTGTGTTGCTGTCACTGTTGCTGCGTGGACTTGCCCCAGTCTCACCGAATCATTTGAACCTTCAAACTATTTGGATCATTCAGAGACCGTTGTTATGAGATCCATCCTCATGTAGCACTTTTAAATGACATTGACCAGACAGTGTTTCAGTATCAGTCTCAGGACAGGAATTCAGAGCAGTAGCGAGGAAAAGGGACCTTTTGATTTTTCAAAAGAGAAATTTCCTTGGCTTTCTGTGACATTTATGTAATTTGTTCCTTTAGCTGCAGATTTTTATTTGGAGGTCCGCAATTCACGGTATAGTAGCAAAATGACAGCACAGAAGTGATTTATGGGGATAGTTCCTGTGCTGAAGAGCTTCAGTTATGAGGAGAGATGAGAGAACTTGTTTTTTTTCTCAGAGAAAGGGGGATAATGAGGAGACATGATTAAGAAGTACAAAATAATGAGGGACATGGATATGGTAGACGGAAAGAAACGCTTTCCATTGTTGAAGGGTTTCAATCAACAGGGAGCCATAGACTTAAGATAAGTGGCAAAACGTTTTGAGGTAATGTGCGGATAAATTAAAACAGCCAGCGAGTGGTTGAATCTGGAACACAATGCCTGCATGGGCATTGTGGTTTTGGGAAATTGGTTTGCAGCCGTTTCCATCACTTTCTCGTTAATATCCTCAAGGCAGATGAAACACGTGTGAAGTGCCGCTATCCTGCAGCGTTTCGAATTGGTTTGATTTCCTTCCCACTGCTTTCAGTTGCTGGTTCTTGTCGTTCTTTGCATGTCCCAGTATGTTGGCTCCAGATGAACATGTTTTTGGATGGAATCATTGGATGAGTCTCGTCATTCTAGAAATTCTCTGGCTGCCCTCTGGTTAGCTCGTGCAATTATTTTTACGTTGTCCCAGTCGACTTCGCTTTCCTCGTCACCACTGTGCCTTGCTAATCGGAACAGCTGGTTGTGTTGTTTACTGGATCCTCCAGAAATACTTTGCAACAATAGATATTCCCGCAGATTCATTGCCAAGAACAACACGAGGAGGAAATACCATGACCCAACACACCAATCACACGACATTACAGGTTAACAGAAATATCTCAGCACGTGCACCAGACCCCTCTGACCACTCGGATTTATGAGACAAAACAAACCGAAAGCCACGTTTGACAACAACTCACCAAAACATGGACCCAACACCCATCATCTGCAGGACAAATTTGGACAAACAATGTTGCACGGAGTGACTGTAGGAAACATCATAAAGGACAGACAACTCACGATACGCATTCATGAAGATCAACTTGACACAAAACACCACTGCCAGGTGTCCTCAGTAGGTTGACTCTTGACACTGAGTGTCGCTGATTCCGTGGCTGGGAGCTGGGAAAGTGTGACAGTCTGCAGCAATGGAGAGTGTGTTGCTGGAAAAGTTCAGTAGGTTAAACAGCATCAAAGAAGCAGAATAGACGTTTCTGACATGAGTACTTCATCAGGCATTCAGCCAAATTGTCGATTATCCTGCTCCTCGGATGCTGCCTGACCTGCTGTGTTTTCCAGCAACCTCACTCTCGACTCTGATCTCCATGATCTCCAGTCCTCCATTTTCTCCTCCATCTGCAGCATTAGTTAGTTCCTTGTGTGCGGGAACTGTTGATACCACCAATGTAAAATCCGATTGCTGATTAAGAAATACAACCAGGTACGTTGCCCAAAAGAATGTTTCTATTGTTTTGAGTTTCCTGGCAGTTCAATGTATGCTTCTGTGATCGCACAGTTGGCAGTACTCTGGGGAGCGTCTGCAGTTATCTGAGTTTACATCCTAGATGCTATTGATCCTGTTTGATTTGTTCTTGATTTGTGAAACAGTAACACAGTGACAGATCAATTGATATTGCAAGAAATCAGACAGGCGTGGAAAATATCGAGGTTCTGGTGACATTTGATTCGAGATTACCGAAATCAAGGAGAAAAGAATTTTGAATTCTTTCGGGTCGTAATGAAGAACAACCAGGGAAATGAGTCACCAGCGGGTACATTTTACAAGGGCACTCACATGAATCAAAATGCGAAATAAAACGTACAAGATGACGTAGACAGATGAAGGATGACAGTAATCATGGGTAACCTGACTTCCACTCCCCAGCTCCCCTAACTTCCATTCCCAGCCCCATTGTAAACAAATATTAGAGAGCCATACACATCAACGTCGTCAATTGGAACGATCCAAGTCTTTTCTAAATTTTAGATTCGGCTATTAGTTTCAGTTGTTTTTCTTTCCCGTGAAACAATCTCTTTCATTGTTAGCAATCGGAAAGAAAGCCATCCTTTTTCTCAGGGAAAGAATATGATACTAAACTTTGTTTGTGCCATGTACAAGATTACTCTGTCTCACACTTTTCTTCTACTTTCTCTCGATTTTAATAGTAATCTGTCTTTTGACTCTTCCGACCAAAGTGCATGACCTCATAATCCGGACATGAAACTGCATCTGAAAAGTTTGTCCCACTCACCCAACCAATCTATATGCCTATGCATATTGCCTTGATATTATATTAACATGCGCTCCCACGAGTGTATATTGTCAGCAAATGTCGACACATTTCACACTGCCACTTGCTCCATGCTATTAACAGAGAGATAATTGAAGCCCTGAAATTACCCAGTCTTGACAGGCCTCGACTGTAAATACTTTGACATGCTTGCTACCCACTGAATGTGAGAACATTCTCCTCATTTGTTTCATACATGGGTAACGCCTTCCCCTGAGATTGGGATCATCAGTCCTGCAGTATTCTAGATATAAACAAGAGCAGGACAAACTTTTAAAGTAAAACACAATCTCACTGGCGTTTCCAGTGCCAGTTCTGAGTTTTCTTTTTTGACCTCTGTTTGAACAAACTGTCCTGATTCGCACATTATTATTTACAATGATACACCTGCTTCACAGGTGCGTCAGTGCCTGTGATTAAAGTGGAGCTGAAAGGCGCGATAAAAGTGTATCTTTAGTACTCGACAATTGCCGTGTTATTAATCTCTCTGCTCATGAAAAGGGATCCTTCATATCCATTCTATCTCTCATCAATACTGAGCATGTTTCCCTCACAGTTGAATTTAAATGTTTTCTTGTTGGATGAGTTATCTCTGCATCTCCAGAAAACCCGTCTCAACAAGTCGATATGTTCTCAGGTCTGCTCATTCCTTGACATGCAGGAAACTTGCGTTCGGAACCAGAAAAGGACCTGACTCAAAACGCTAGCTCTGTTTATCTATCCACAGATGATAAAAAGACACATGGGATATATGTACGTTTCACTGAGTTTATTTGAAAAAAGTTGTCTTTTCCATTAAACGTCTTCACCCCTCGTCCTCTTTTAAATTAACCTGGTCAGAAGCAGCAGTTCCTCCTGACCATAAATCCGCCCATCCACAGTTCTTTCTCCCAATCATTATAACTGTCCCCAAAAATTTCCCATTAATCTTCTTTGCTCCAAACAAAACATTCCCAGGGTCGTGAATCTCTCCACAAAAGGAGGTTTATTTATCTCTGTACATGGTGCAAAGCAGAGGATTGTGAAAAGATTCTGGGGAAATCGTGCCAATTGTCAAGTGGGAAAACTGTCAACAATCAAAACAGAAAATCCAGACTCGAGCGGAGTGAATCTTTAGATTTCCTTGGGCCGCGGATTCAGAGGAAAATGAAGGGTGAACTGGCCGACTGGGCAGAGACAGTTTAGAAATCTTTCCGTTCTTTCGGAGGCCGGTACTTTGACTCTGATGTTCTCCGGACATGAACTGATCAGTGATATTGAAGGATTCTCATTCCTGCACGTCAGGATGTCAAATCTCATCTCAACTCCAGGGCAATTAGAAAACGCGGGAACAGATAGGGCACTGAAAGGCTGGAAGTTAGACGACCCCGGTTGGAGGATAACTAGTTCTGTTGTCATGGGTGCGTCTATAGAGGGTGGGATCAGACTATTCCCATTTCTTCACCGCGAATTTCCCTGGATTTATTTCGGAAAAAATGCTAATGAAGGATGATTGTCAATATGGGAGGAGCAGACTGCAACTTGCATTCGGGGGTCATTGAAGCCGTTGGCTCATCAGTCTCTGTGGCGATGTTAGTCAGTGCGTTCGGCTCACCACTGAGAGGTTGCTGTTCTCCCACGACCCAGGAACTGGGCGACAGCTGTTCTCACACCATCGGTTTTTTTTTTGTCCACACAGTTCTGGGTTTTTACCAAGGTCAGGAAAATGTTCCTCAGAAGGCTCAAAAGGAGAAGTTCCCCGTTTTAGGAAAGCTGTTTCCCGGTGTCATGTATGTGTTTGCAAAGCATGAGGTCAGACTGTTCCTGTTGTCCACAATGAATGCCACAGGAATCATTTTCGAAACTTCAAACCAATTGAGGACAATTTTCATTCTGCGAAGGGCAGGAAAAATCTTGAATTCACTGACAATCTGCTTTAGGAGATACTGCAAGGGGCCTGCCACAAGGGACTAGGAAGTATCTGTGGAGCAATTAGTCCTCTCGTTTGGCTGTTCACCGAGAAATTGTACCCACGCATGGAACAGACACTGTTCTTATCCATCCGACTCCTTTGCTGTGCACTTTCGGGTTTTTAATGGAGTCAGGGATATGCACCCAAACGGAAACCAAATCCAGTGAGGAGCCACAAATGCGTTACTGTATTGTGGAAAGGCAAGTGAAGTCTTGTGGACACTTGGAATCTCAAAATAAAAACACAGAAACTCCTCAAGGAATTCGGCAGGTTTGCCAGTACCTGTCGGAGAAAATAGAGTTCCGAGAAACTCCTGAAGAAGCTCTGAATCGTTGGCTCTATTTGTCTCTCCCTAGACGCTGCCAAATCTGTTTAGTTTCTCCTGCAATCTCTCCCTTTCTTTTTAACTGAATGACCATTTCAACCATCGAGACTGATGACACAGACCAAATATGTCCTGACATTTAACCCGATTGAAACTGCAGTGATTGAAATCAAACAAACGGAACAATGATTGCCTATCCCACAGCTCCACAGGGAGGGAGTACTTGAAACCAGTTTAGTAGCACGCTTCTGCAGATGTGGCCATGTGGTTTAGGCGATGGGCGTTAATTGCAATGTGGATACCTCATTCTGTTAAGCATTTTGCTGACCGTGATTGAGAGCCGAGAGTGAACTTGAAGAGTGCTTGTTCTCTGCTTTCTTGTTTGAAATTCAAATCGCAGGATTAGGTGAAATGCGTAAAAGTCACATAAGGAACGTCAGGAATCTGCAACCAACTGCCTGTCATAATGGAAAAGGCAGAAAATTACAGAGCAGGTTAGAACGATTTAGTTGTACACTTCCATGACTGAATACATTTGCCCCTCTGAACCAATTGACGCCAAATGAGATACGAACAGTTCAGGGGATTGTATTGGACTGGTGCAGAATTAGTGGCCAAAGGATATTATTGTGCTAGATACTTCCATGGCCAGCTGCGAGGAGGTCAGTTTGTCAAGTAACAGGACGTACTTTGCAAAATGTCCCTCGGCGAGGAAGGGGTCGAAGCTACTCTCCCCTGATCTTTCTGTCAGTCATGGTATTGATTGGGACATTTCAATTGGTAATAACTGTTGAGTTGCATATTTGTGGAATCAGTCTGTATGTTAATCAGGACAACGAGACCGTGATGTCTCATTACCCAGCCGAGAGCAAGCCCTTGCAGCTTACATTCCCTGGCTCTGCTTTTGAAATAAAGATTACTTTCTCAATGTGCCTGTGTTTATATCAAACAGCTCATTGACATCGGGACTAGATGTTCAGAGGAAACTGTAGGTGTGACAGGGACAGAAACAGAACAAGACGAGAGATGAAAGTGTTTAGATTTTGCCGTGTGTGCGTTGTTTTTAGGGAGGAATGTCTGCTGGGCGCTAACCTGTCAGGTCCCAGGAGCCAGAGGGCTTGTTTTGCTGGGATTTGTGTTATTGAAAGTTTCACGTGAGAAGCGTTTGGGAATATTTCAGATCAGTATCCATTCCATATCGTGGCTCACCACAACGGTACACATTTTCTGTGAAGTGCCTTGAATTCCACTTAAAGCCGCCTTTCTCCGGAACAATTGTAGACATAAGGCACATGGAGTGGGTATAATCCTGACGACTCTGTCACTATCGGGGAATGTGCCTGCGTGACTGCCTCTCTATTTGAACATGAGAATACGTTCCTCAAAGGGGTTACAACAGTGTGACCAGGTCAACCTTCAGTACAATTAACATGTCATTTAAGATCACGTAGACAATCTCATTGCTGCAAACTGGGACGAGAATAGATGGATGTCTGATAACGTACGCATCACGATGGATGAATGGCACTTCACATATCCTCCCCTACAAGCTTTTTAAACTCGAGGCCAGAGAGAAACTGACCGGGCGAGAAAATCACTTCACAACCTTCCAGAACTTTATTATTGTCGATTTTATTACCAATTTTGCAAACTTACTTACCATACTTTCTATCTTCCCACCTACATCATTTATTTAAATGAAAAAAAAATGAATGTGCGCTCAGCCAATGGGATACCATTGGTAACAGTCCTCCAGTCTGAAAACTCGTCTACAACACCATTCTCAGCATTATGCTATTGAATTAATTTTATATCTAATTGGAATCCTTGCATTTAACTCTATGTGATATAACTTTATGAATGAGTCAACCATGTGGAACCGTGTAAAAGCTTTTATAAAAGGTTGCTCAAGTGAGCAAACTCTACCACTTTGTCCTCATTGAACTTCTTGGTTACGCCCTCAAAAAACTCAATCAATTTTGTGCAGACCCATGCTGATTATCCCGATTCATTCCTTATATCTAAACATTCATATAAATGCTATCGTTTCGAATTGCATCCAACAACTTACCGACGACCATAACCAGACACACAGGTCGATCGATCCCAGTCTTCTCCATGAATTCCTTTCTTAACAAAGGCACAGCTTTAGCCATCCCACAGTAATTCGGCGCCTCACTCGTAATAATAAATGATAACAATATTTCTAAGAAGGGCCCAACAGTTTCACTCCCTAAATTCCCACAACTTTCCGGGATACAGGAGATCAGATTCCAGAGGAATATCCAACTTGATATTTTCCAGGTAGTCCAGCACATTCCCTTTTCAATGTAAACTACTTTGAAAACATCAGTATTTAGTTGTACCCGCCATTTCGTTCTCCACAGTGTAAACTGACGTGAACTGAATATTATAGGTCTCTCCATCTGCTGAGGTGCAAGACAAAGGTGAGCTTTTTCATCTTAAAATGGTCCTATTTGGTCTCAAGGTCTTAATGTACTTGTAGAATCTCTTTAGATTATACTTAACTTTATGGTCTGAGGCTATTTCATATTCTCCATTGGCCTTTATGATATCCTCCTTAAGAATGTCCCTCCACTCCTTATATCGTTCAAGACGTTCACTTGAAACCATGTGTTTATAAGGAAGCTGTCACCTCCGTTAAAATAATTATTATGACAAGGCCTCAATCCCTGCGATCAACGTTGTTCTACCGGAATACCGACAATGTGCAACCGGCCATGTGAAACCTCCACTAATCATGCGAAGGGAATCGTAATCAACTCACACCTCTACCCAATTCCTGTAACTCAGCATTTCCCATGACCAAAGAAAGTCAGCCATACATCTTTAGTCTGGGGAGGAAACGCCGGCTGAAACGGACAGGATGTGCCAACTCCAAATTCACATTCTTCCAAAGTAGATATTGAACAAATATTGCTGAGACTGCAAGACATTAGTACTCACCACTGAGTCAGCCAATAGAAACCTCATATCCACCATAAAAAAACCTGCTATCACTTAGATATGGGGACAAAACCTACTCCCAATGTTCCAAATGCAATTGTCTAGAGCCTCCTATTGATTGAGATCTAAACCTCTGCCCCTGCTTTGGAATTTGATTGAACTGAACGCCTGCATTGCATTTGCCTTCCTAAACAACAACTGAAACTGCATGCTAAATATAAGAGAAAATTGAACTTGGAATTCTTTGTGATTTCAGAAAATTGTCTATGCCTCTTCTCTTTCCACCAAACATATGACCTCATAATTTCAACAAAGTATGGCAACTGCAACTTTTTTTCGAAGCACTCACTTCGTTCAAGTCATTCTGCAGCAGGCCCGCATCATCAATAAGATTTGGCCTTCCACCTATCATTGTGTCTTCTTCAAATGGAGCAACAACACCCTCAGTTCCTTTGAATGGATTCTTCATACATAATGTGAATAGCTGTGGTGCCAACCCTGACTCCTTTGAACTCCACTAGTCACGGGCTGCCATCCTGGAAGAGATCTCTTTCCCCAACTGTCTGCATTCTGCCAGTCATCCACGCCTCAATCCATGGCCTCTTATTTAGCAGTTTGCCATACTGCACCTTGACATATGTCTGTGGAAATTCAAGCCGGTCACCTCCACAGGCTTGACTTCGTCTAACTTTCTCATTACCTACTCAAAGCATTCTAATATGTTTGTCAAATATGATTTCTCCATGACAACCTGTGCCGATGCATCACGTACTTTGTAATCCCATCCTTCCAATGACCTTCGATAGTGTGTTTAACACAAAGCTGATTTATTTGATTGTTATCTAGAATATTAAATCTTTGCTTTCAGACCTGAATGTGAAGAATAACAAAATCAATCGCTGTTGAGATATGTAAACTCTACGCTGTCTCAGTAGGGTCGATGAGTGAGTGAATTCTATCCCTCAGTGGGATCCTCTCCTCTCTCAGCAGGGTCGATGAGTGACCTAACTGTTTTTCTTACATGTAGCAGGTCAATGCTTGCTGCCAACTGCAAAACAGATGGTTTGCTGAGAGTTGAGATGATCGCTTGAACCTATTCCTGGAATAAATACACTTTAAACGTCTCTCACAATTCGAAAATAGCGACGGGACACCAGTTGTACAGAGACTGGAGAGCATATACCACAGGCTACATGTTTGAAAGGTCTCTCCTCAATGTGAAGACGTTCATGGTAAACTCTCTCCAGGAACGTTTATAGTGATTAATGTCTTGCTTCAGTGTGAACACGTTGATAACACGTTAGTATTCAGGAAAGAGTGTAGCACTTTCCGCAGTCAGGGCATTTAAAAAGACCGGTTAATACTGTGAGAAAGGTGATGAACCAACCGCTTGCTCGGACTTTACAGCACGTCCCACAGATTTGGAACTGGACATGTCTCTCCTCCGGGTGAGCACGTGGATCAGACAGCAAGTCTCTATAATTCTTAATGGACTCTTATTTATGTGAGCATATTTCTTAGAGATGAAGCACATAGAGGGCTGATAACATTTTCTAAAGTCCGGAGAGATAAAAGGTTCCTCATTCGTATGAGCGTGGTGTTCGGTTCTCCAATCGCACACGTTTTAAAGCATTTTCCGCAGTTCAGACAGTGAAATGGTTTCTCATCATTTTGAACGAGCAGTTGTTGCAGCAGGTCAGAACCAGAGCGAATCTTTTCCCACACTCTGAGCAGGTAAATGGCTTGTTCCTGGTGTCATTGCGTCCATGGGAAATCAGGTCAGACAGGGAATGGATCCCCACATTTCCCAAGTCTTTCCTCATTATGACTGCAATTGAGGTGTGTAAGGACTGATGACAGGTAAAAACCTTGTCCACACACACAATAAGTGAACGATTTATTTCACACTTTAACCAGAGCTTTTTCCTTTCATGTTCAAAATCTGATTAAGTTGTACTTGGTATAAAATGCGCGGCTTCATCAGATTATGGTGGAGAGGTTGGTTTGTAAATCTTCCCCTTCCAATATCCTGCGAAATTGATGTTATCCAAAAATGCGAGTGTGAAACCGTTTTTCACAAGACTCTAGATTCTGTCTGAAGATAAGGTCTGAAGGTCAGGGATTTTCGACACGAAGAATTTGAGGAGAATTTTATCAGAAACATTCATGCACACAGCCTCCACCACAGAGAACGAGCAGGTCAGCAGGTGGATATGTACAGGATCACCTCCCTGTTACCTCCAGGTCAAACACTATCCTGACTTGTCTCACATCCAGTCCTGTTGGAGCAGACATTTCTTACATTTGAATCATTGCAAAACGGAGGCCTCTGACTTCAGTCCCAAACTCAAAATCCACTGCCTCGCCACTGAGTTGGAAGTGTGATATTGGAAGAACACAGCAGGGCAGGCAGCATCCAATGAGCAGGACAATCAACTTTTCGTGTACCAGCCTTCATCAGGAAAGATGCTTGTGAAGCGAGGTGGTAGAGAGACAAATGGGAGCGTGTGTGGCTGGGACAAAGTAGCTGAGAGTGTGATATGAGGATGAAGGTGGGGGTAATGATTTTAGGTCGCCGCACATGGTGGAGCAGATAGGTGGGATGGAAGATGGACAGATAGGTCAGTTCATGAGAGTGGCAGAAGCCCTGGACCTGAATGAACTTGGCTTTTTTGGGAGGGAGAGTTGACACGTTCAGCCATGGGCCAGTGGTGTTGTTTGGTGCGGGTGTCTTGGAGAAGTTTTCTGAAGTGGTCTGTAATTAGGCATCCGATCTCCTCAATGTCGAGGAGACTGCAAAGTGAACAATGGATGCAGTAAATAACATACGTGGAAATGCAGGTGAAACTCTGATGGACATGGAAGGGTCCTTTGCGGCCTTGGACAGAGTTGAGGGCGGAGGTGTGGATGGATGTTTTGCAAATCCCGTCTTGGAATGAGAAGTTTCCTGGGAGCGGATGGGTGGGTGGTTTGGTGGGGGCATGCACCACCAGGTAGTCGAAGAGGGAATGATCTTCACCGAAAATGGGTAGGGGTGGGGAGGGAAACACATCTTAGTTGGTGGGTTTCATTTGCAGCTGACGGAAATAACGGAGGATGACATGATATCTACAGAGGTTGCTGGATTTTAAAGTGATGTAGAAGGGACTACCGTCCTTGTCATAGTTGGAGGGATAGGTTGTGGGAGCGGAGTTGAGAGAAGTGGATGAGATGAGGTGGAAGGCATCATCGATCACTTGCTAGGAGAAAATGCTTCGCCACTGAATCCATCACCTCCCTGGCAATTGTCTAAGTCTGAACAGGCAGGTCATAAACATGGTGACATTCTTCACTTCGTGATGTGTTTTTAACCACACATCCACAACATCACCATGTCAGCCTACTTGCAGTTCATGAACATCATTAACTCTTCCATGTCTCTGCTCTTCTGCAACTCATATTTTAATCCATTCGTTTGGACGGCACGGTCATAATACACTTCCATCCGTCCTTTCAAATTCCCTCCCTGCTGTGGTGCTCGAGATGCAAGGAATAGGGAGTTGAACACTTGGCTACAGGGATGGTCCAGGAGGGAGGGTTTTGGATTCTTGGATAACTGGGGATCTTTCTGTGGTAGGTGGGACCTGTACAAGCAGGATGATCTTCATCTGAACCAGAGGGGTACCAATATCGTGGGGGGAATTTCACTAAGACTACTGGGGTGTGCTTAAACTAATCCAGCAGAGGGATGGGAACCAAAATTGTAGTTCAAGAATAGAAAGGTTGAGAGTAGTGAGGTCCAAAAACAAGGTTCAGGGACACAAGATGGCGCCGGTAAGCAAGAAGTTGGTTTGGAGTGTGTCTACTTCAATGCCAGGAACATCTGGAGTAAGGTCGAGGACCCTTGCAGGATTGGTTGGTACTTGGGAATTCGGTGTTGTGGCCATTTCGTAGACATGTATAGAGCAGGGACAGAATGGTTGTTGCAGATTTCAGGATTCAGATGTTTCAGTAAGAACAGAGAAGAAGGTAAAAGAGGGGGGACGTGTGGCAGTGTTGGTCAAGGACAGTATTACAGTTGCAGAAAAGATGTTTGGGAACTCGTCAAATGAGATAATATGGGAATAAGTTAGAAACCGGAAATGAGATGTCACCCTATTGGGAGTTTTCCATAGTCCTCCGAATACTTCCAGAGATGTAAAGGAAAGGATAGCAAAGATGATTCTCGAGAGCAGTAAGAGAGACAGGGCAGTTGTTATGGGGGATTTCAACTTTCCAAATATTGACTGGGATCACTATCGTTCGAGTACTATAGATTGGTCAGTTTTTGTCCAATGTGTGCATGAGGGCTTTCTGAGACAGTATGTAGTCAGGCCAACAAGGGGCTAGGAGACATTAGACTTGGTACTGGGTAATGAGCCCTTCCAGTTGCTAGACTTGGAAGTAGGTGAGCACTTTGGTGATAGCGATCACAATTCTGTTATGTTTACTTTTGTCATAGAAATGGATAGGTGTATATGACTGGGCAAGAGTTACAGCTGGGGGAATGGCAATTATGATGCGATTAGGCAAGAGTTAGGAAGCCTAGGATGGAGAAGGAAACTGCAGTGGATAGGCACATTAGAAATGTGGAGCTTATTCAAGGAAACTCTACTGTGTTTCCGAGATAAGAATGTACCTGTCAGGCAGAGTGAAAGCTGTCGAGAACGGGAGCCGAGGTTTACGAAGGAAGTAGATTGTCTGGTCAAGAGGAATAAGAAGGCTTATGTTAGGATGAGATGCGAAGGCTCAGTTAGGACACTTGAGGGTTACAAGGTAAAAACAATGACTGCAGATGCGGGAAACCAGATTCTGGATTAGTGGTGCTGGAAGAGCACATTGGTTCAGGCAGCATCCAAGTTACAAGGTAGCCAGGAAAGATCGAAAGAGAGCTCAGATGAGCCAGGAGGAGACATAAGAAGTTGTTGGTGGATAGGATCAGGGTAAAGACTAAGGCTTTCTATAGGTATTTAAGGAATAAAAGAATGACGCGAGTAAGATTATGGCCAATCAGCAATAGGAGTGGAGAATTGTGTGGAGAGTCAGAGGAGATGGGGGAAGCACTAAATGAATACTTTTCAACAGTATTCAGTCTAGAAAACGACAATTTTGTCGAGGAAAATACTGAGATACAGGCTACTAGACGAGGTGGGATTGAGGTTCACAAGGAGGAGGTATTAGAAATCCTGCAGAGTGTGAAAATAGGTATGTCCCCTGGGCCGGATGGGCTTTATCCTAGGATCCTCTGGGAAGCCAGGGGGGAGATTGCCGAGCCTTTGGCATTGAACTTTAAATCGTCATTGTTTCCATCAATAGAGCCATAAGACTGGAGGATAGCAAATATGATTCCCCATGTTCAAGAAAGGGAGGAGGGACAACCCTGTTAAATTTAGATCATTGAGCCTCACGTCAGTTGTTGGTAAAGTGATGGAAAAAGTTATAAGAGATAGGATTTATAAACATCTAGAAAGGAATAATTTGATTCGAGATAGTCAGCATGGTTTTATGAAGGGTAGGCCGTGCCTCACAAACCTTACTGAGTTCTTTGAGAAGATGACCAAGCAGGTAGATGAGAGTAAACCGGTTGATGTTGTGTTTATGGATTTCAGCAAGGTGTTCGATAGGTTCCCCACAGTTGGCTATTGTACAAAATGTGGAGGAATGGGATTTTGGGAGATGTAGCAGTTTGTATCAGTTATTGGCTTGCTGAAAGAAGACAGAGGGTGGTGGTTGATGGGAAATGTTCATCCTGGAGTCCAGTTACCAGTGGTGTAGCGCCAGGGTCGGTGTTGGGTCCACTGCTGTTCGTTACTTTTTATAAACGACCTGGATGAGGGAGCAGAAGGGTGGGTTCGTAAATTTGCAGACGACACGAAGGTCGGTGGAGTTGTGGATATTGATGAAGGATGTTGGAGTTTACAGAGAGACATAGATAAGCTACCGAGCTGCGCTGAGAGGTGGCAAATGGAGTTTAATGCGGACAAGTATGAGGTGATTCATTTTGGTCGGAGTAACCGGAATGCAAATTACTGGGCTAGTGGTAAGTTTCTTGGTAGTGTTGATGAGCAGAGAGATCTTGGTGTTCAGGTACAATATCATTGAAATTTGCCACCCAGGTTGACTGGGGTTTTAAGAAGGCATACAGTGTTTTAGCTTTGATTTATTGAGGGATTGAGTTCTGGAACCATGCGGTTATGCTACAGCTGGACAAAACTCTAGTGCTGCTGCACTTGGAGTATTATGTACAGTTCTGGTCACCACATTATAAGAAGGATTATGAAGCATTGGAAAAGGCGAAGAGGAAATTTACTCGGATGTTGTCTGGTAAGGAGGGAAGGTCTTACGAGGAAAGGCTGAGGGACTTGTGGTTGTTTTCGTCAGAGAAGAGGGTTGAGAGGTGACTTATGAGAGTAATATAATATAATCAGAGGGTTAGATATGGTGGACAGGGAGAGCCTTCTTCCAAGAATGGTGACGGCGAGCACGAGGGGGCATAGATTTAAATTGACGGGTGATAGATATAGGACAGATGTCAGAGGTAGTTTCTTTACTTAGAGAGTAGTAAGGGTATGGAATGCTTTGCCTGGAACAGTAGTAGATTCGTCAACTGTAAGTACATTGAAGTCGTCATTGGACAAGCATATGGACGTACATGGAATAGTGTAAGTTAGAAGGACTTCAGATTGGTATGACAGGTTGGTGCAACATCGAGAGCCGAAGGGACTGTACTGCGCTGTAATGTTCTATGATCAATGTTCTATGGTCTAACTCCCACTGCTTCTGTTCAAGGGTGTACTTGCGTTCTGTTCACTGTTTCATTGTGCATTATCTGAATGGCATTTTTACTAACGCCCATTTTCCGAAACGTGCAATGCGGCTTTTGCAGCTTTATCTTTCCACAAGGGCTCCCACATGTTGGAAGGGAATGAGTTGCAGGTTATTCACCCAATGATGTAATCCTGAGGTCTTACGTCTCCTGCATGTGGGAGTACTCATAACAAGGGTTACTCAGCCATCACTGTTCGGCTAAATTTCAAAGTTTTCATCATTTTCTGCAGATCTCTTGACTGTCTTCCCTCTATCTATCACTGTCATCTCCTCCAGCCCACTCAAGAGCAAACAGAGCTGGTCAATAGTATGCCAACCCAGCCAGCGGACACGACACCCAAGATTATGTTTTAAAGTGCACTATCAGATATCTGCATTTCCTCGAATTCCAAACTCCGGAGCATATTCGATTTGAACTGTTTCATGTTTAGTGCCTAAACATCACCTGCCAAGGCCGTAAATTATGAATTGCCGTGGCTACGTAAATCGCACCAGGCAAAAGGAAAGGAATTATTCACCAAGTGATTAAGAAAAACTGCAATACGTGGTGAAATCAAGGGCAATTAACTGGTATCAATACTACGTCGTGCCTTTTATATAATATAAGCGTCAAAGCTTTTAGTCTGAGTGAGTTTAAACAAATGCTGATCCCTAACACATTATGAGATATTGGGAAGCTGACAAAGTTTTATATCAAACAAGTGATCAAAGAAGTGGGTTTCAAGTCGTATTTTGTCACACAAAATGAAGCTTGTATCACAAAACTGAGATTACCGAAGTTTTTTCTGCTAGAGGTCATCATCTTTTGTCAGCCTCAAAACGTTTCATATGTTAGTGCTGCCATAGCTCAGTGGTTCGAGCCCGGGGTTGTAACCTCAATTCACACTACAGCCTTGCTGAATTTTCTTGCAACTATTGCAGCAAGAATCCGAAGGTGCGTTCTCCATGTTGTCAGGAATTATTTTTGAAGGAATAGCTGGAAGTCATTTTATACGCAGACCAGGCCGCATTTGTTACAGTTTGGAAGTCCACATCCGCGTTTTTCCTTCGAGGAGCATGAGGATGACAAGCTTCTGATGCGAAGAATGCCTTCGTTTTGCAGGAAGAACAACGTGACTCAGGAGAAGCAGTAAAGTAACGGTGAAACAGTGGGGGACGAAAACGTACAGGGATGCATCTGAATGCTTCCGTTCCTTATGTAGAGTCAGGAATGTGCTGGAATCCAATTAAACAAGTAGGAGGCTGGAAGACCACAGCTAGCCAGGCTGCCATCATAGTTGGAGAAGTCAACGTTTAGCAGGTACCAATTATTGCCGATTGGGGCAGTCCTCGACGGACAGCCTCTAGCATGTTTACCCCTCAGCATATGTAAACAGAATCAGGTTTTAAAGCGAGGCATAAAGAAAGAAGAGGCCAAACGGGTCAATTCCTCATTGTATGGAAGTTGGGCTCTCCTCAGGCCTTTGTCACTTTCAAAAGATGTGTCTGCATAGTTCCCTCTATGGGTCAAAATGAGTCTCAGTTCTCCCGCAGTTCATGAACAAATTTGACATTATCTGAATTCAGTCTCATTCACTGGTTTATTTGAGATTAAAACTTTGCAGGGAAAGTCTCATTCAGATGAGCATTTCAGACGTCAGGCTGGGGGCCAATTAGTGGAAACTGGAAACGAGAATATTTGGAAGTTTGATGACTGGCACTGACATAATGTATTATTCTGTGATGTAAAAGCACGGTGTCACAAGCACTCTTCTTTTGGAAGGAATTTCTCATCGCAGGAAAAGAAAGCTATGCCTTTAAGAAAAGACACAATTGCACATGCCGTCCTTCCTGGTCGACGAGTGGTTACGATGCAGCGCTTTCATCGCTGTGATTTGGGTTCATTTGTTGGTCAGGGAATCAGGATTTATTGTTCCTGATAACGGCAACAACAAAAGTAGAACATCTTTGACATTTCAAACGCGACCGCATGTGCCTTGCAATATTGTACAGGGCCGCAAGGTGGCTCACTGGTTATCACTGCTGCCTCACATAGCCAGAGATATGATTTCCCTCCAACTGTGTCGACTGTCAATAAGGTGCCTTATTCGGGAGCAAATGAAGAGAAAAAGGGCAAGGAGTTAAGACATAGGAGTGGAAGTAAGGCCATTCGGCCCATCGAGTCCACTCCGCCATTCAATCATGGCTGATGCGCATTTCAGCTCCACTTGCCAGCGTTCTCCCCGTAGCCCTTAATTCCTCTAGACAACAAGAACCTATCAATCTCGGCCTTGAAGACATTTAGCGTCCCGGTTTCCACTGCACTCCGTGGCAATGAATTCCAAAGGCCCACCACTCTCTGGCTGAAGAAATGTCTCCGCATTTCCGTTCTGAAATGACCCCCTCTAATTCTAAGGCTGTGTCCACGGGTCCTAGTCTCCTCGCCTAACAGAAACAATTTTCTAGCATCCACCTTTTCAAAGCCATGTATTATTTTGTACGTCTCTATTAGATCTCCCCTTAATCTTCTAAACTCCAAAGAATACAATCCCAGTATCCTCAGCCGTTCCTCATATGCTAGACCTGTCATTCCAGGGATCATCCGTGTGAATCTCCGCTGGACACGTTCCTGTGCCAGTATGTCCTTCCTGAGGTGTGGGGACCAAAACTGGACACAGTACTCCAAATGGGGCCTAACCAGAGCTTTATAAAGTCTTAGTAGTACATCTCTGCTTTTATATTCCAACCCTCTTGAGATAAGAGACAACATTGCATTCGCTTTCTTAATCACAGACTCAACCTGCGTGTTTACCTTTAGAGAATCCTCGACTAGCACTCCCAGATCCCTTTGTGCTTTGGCTTTATTAAGTTTCTCACCATTTAGAAAGTAGTCCATGCTTTTATTCTTTTTGCCAAAGTGCAAGACCTCGCACTTGCTCACGTTAAATTCCATCAGCCATTTCCTGGACCACTCTCCCAACCTGTCTAGATCCTTCTGTAGCCTCCCCACTTCCTCAGTACTACCTGCCTGTCCACCTAACTTCGTATCATCGGCAAACTTCGCTAGAATGCCCCCGGTTCCCTCATCCAAATCATTAATATATAATGCGAACAGCTGTGGCCCCAGCACCGAACCCTGCGGGACACCGCTCGTCACCGGCTGCCATTCTTTTATCCCTTTTATCCCAACTCTCTGCCTTCTGTTAGATAGCCAATCCTCAATTCATCCCAGCAGCTCACCTCGAACACCATGGGCCCTCACCTTGCTCAGCAGCCTCCCGTGTGGCACCTTATCAAAGCCCTTTTGAAAGTCCAGATAGACCACATCCACTGGGTTTCCCTGGTCTAACCTACTTGTTACCTCTTCAAAAAATTCCAACAGGTTTGTCAGGCATGACCTCCCTTTACTAAATCCATGTTGACTTGTTCTAATCAGACTCTGCTCTTCCAAGAATTTAGAAACCTCATCCTTAATGATGGATTCTAGAATTTTACCAACAACCGAGGTTAAGCTGATTGGCCTATAATTTTCCATCTTTTGCCTTGATCCTTTCTTGAACAAGGGGATTACTACAGCCATCTTCCAATCATCCGGGACCTTTCCTGACTCCAGTGACTCTTGAAAGATCTCAACCAATGCCTCTGCCATTTCCTCAGCAACCTCTCTCAGAACTCTAGGGTGTATCCCATCGGGGCCAGGAGATTTATCAATTTTAAGACTTTTTAACTTTTCTAGCACTATCTCTTTCGTAATGGCAACCATACTCAACTCAGCCCCGTGACACCCTTTAATTTTTGGGATATTACTCATGTCTTCCACTGTGAAAACTGAGGCAAAGTACTTGTTAAGTTCTCCTGCTATTTCCTTATGTCCCATCACTAGGCTCCCTGCATCAGTTTGAAGTGGCCCAATGTCTACTTTTGCCTGTCGTTTGTTTCTTATGTACTGAAAGAAACTTTTACTATTATTTCTAATATTACTGGCTAGCCTACCTTCATATTTGATCCTCTCATTTCTTATTACACTCTTTGTTATCCTCTGTTGGCTTTTGTATCCTTCCCAATCTTCTGATTTCCCACTGTTCTTAGCCACTTTATAGGATCTCTCTTTTTCTTTAATACATTTCCTGACTTCCTTTGTCAGCCAAGGTTGTCTAATCCCTCCCCGGTTAATCTTTCTTTTCTTGGGAATGAACCTCTGTACAGTGTCCTCAATTATACCTACAAACTCCTGCCATTTTTGCTCTAGTTTCTTCCCGGTTAGCCTCTGCTTCCAGTCTATTTTAGTCAGTTCCTCTCTCATGCCCTCATAATTACCTTTATTCAACTGTAACACCATTACATCAGATTTTGCCTTCTCCCTTTCAAACTCCAGACTGAACTCTACCATATTATGTTCGCTACTTCCTCAGGGTTCCCTTACTTTAAGATCTTTTATAGAGTCTGGTTCATTGCAAAGCACTAGGTCCAGAATAGCCTGCTCTCTTGTGGGCTCCATGACAAGCTGTTCCAAAAAGCCATCCTGTAAGCATTCCATGAATTCCCTTTCTTTAGATCCACTAGCAACATTATTTACCCAGTCCACCTGCATATTGAAGTCACCCATGATCAATGTAACCTTGCCTCTCTGACATGCCTTCTCTATTTCCCGGTACATGTTGCGTCCCTGGTCCTGACCACAGTTGTTCTGTGAGGGTTAATCCCTGGAGGATGGGTGTGCATTTGTTGCTTCGATGACTCAATTTCTGAACTGTAGGAATTCCATGTTCCCTTATTGTGTTGCTTTAGCACATGTTCAGCCAGGGGAGAAAAGTGATGAAAAACAGTCACGACCCAATCAGTGATTAATCCATTATGCAACAACCAACTGATTCACTTTTGCCTGAACGAGCTCCCATTTTCCCTACATTGGTAAGGGTAGTAGACAGCATTAGAGCGGGTTTTCATGTGATGTTTTGGCCCCAGCATCCTTTCGCAATATGGACTATACTGGGACAGAAGGAGATGATTAAAGACATGGATGGCGAGAACTGGAATGAAAAGACGTCAGGAAGAATTGACAGCGTTTACTTGGAAACAGAGAAATGGAAAGGAAGCCAACGATGTAGTGGGGGATAATACCATTTGAAAAGACAAAGCGGGGTTTCATGGAAAGGCGGAAAAGATGAATAGATCATGTGGCATGACACCAGGCAAAGCTGAGTTGTGCCCATATGGGAGGTTTCCAGGCGATGTGAATTTGGTGAGAGTAAACAGGAGGGAAATTCCCTCATTCGGATGGATCTATATCTAGAGTATCGAACTTGAAAACCAGCGATGAATGATAAAGAGAAGTTTGGAGCTCGCAATCTTTTTCCTTCTACAGCTATTGAACCCGAAAATGATGACATTTCCTCAGGAAAAAATTTTCAGCAACTGATTCTAAAATATTTGTAAAGATGCGTGCAGACACACAAGGAGTGTATTTCACCTGGACAGGGAGTCTGGGCGGCCAGGATGTGTATGCGTTAGGTGCACACTCACTAATTGGTTAACGTAATTGGAAAGAAATCTCATTCCACCTTCAACTGAGCACGACTAAGTATAGAATCAGCTGATTGCGAGGAAAGGTTGAGCAGCTTGTTCTACGTGAACTTCTATAAATTGTAAAAGAACTGAGCTGTTTGTGTTAGCTCAGCATTAAAGGGAAGCCGGGTAGCTCAGTCCGCTGCATAACTGGTTTATGCTATAAAGTGATGCCAGCAGTGTGGGATTAATTGTCACAATTGTCGCATACCCTCAGGATCCTGATCTCCTCACTCAGCTAATACTTTAGAAGATGGCGACAATCACGGTGAAATTTTACTATCGTGAGTTGGAACTGACCTGCCGATGTAATGCACCTTTATTCTTTCATCTGTTGCACTGGAAAATTTGGCTGCAATCACAGAGAAGGGAGTGAGTTCATTTGCTGCTCACTCATCTCTCCCAACCATATCTAGTGACAAGACACGAAAAAATTCCTGTTGGAATTCTGTAATCTTCATAGCAGTACTTAGATACATCTTTGTCATTTCTATTTCAGTTTTTCTGATAACAGGCAAAATGTCCAATGAGATAAACATATTAATTTTTGAATTGTTTTAATGGACTGTGCGAGTTTGCAGCAAAACCAATAAAATGAAACGAGCTAAACATCCTTTCCAGAATTTAACACAGCGCAGGCTCAGCGACATGAGAAACGTCATCGACTTCAAAAATCATCTCTGTATCTCTAGTGAGTGATGGATATTCTCTAAGGGGGTCTTTATGGCTGGTCTTAAGTTACTGAGGTAATTCATAAGGACAGAACGCTCCTCAAAATCAGATTTCTTTTGAATAAATGCTGTTTTACTCAATGTTCTTTTGCAACTTTAAAATAAATATGCTGACACACACATACATGCATGTGCGCACACACACACATATATATGTATGTATATACATATATGTACATACATATAGGTCGCACATTCGACGTGAAGAACATTCAAATGGCTGACTATCCATTCCAAATATTCTGAATTCACACACGCACACATACACACATATGCATGTATATATATGTTCTTCCTGTAGAATGTTCTTCCTGTGGAATGTGCGAGCTAAGAGTTTTCAGTAATGTCCCTGACATTTGAATTTGCGGGAAGTGCACCCAAGTCCATCTCCTTGGCAACAACCTTAGGGAGCTGGAGCTGAACATTGGATGTTTTGGGAGTCTGAGGTGAATTGAGAGAAGTTATAGGGAGGCAGTTACACTTCAGATACAAGGAAAAGGTCGATGGGATACAGCCGGGAGACGAAAAGGGAACAGGCAGCCAGTGCAGGCATCCGCTTTGGCTGTGCCCATCTGTAACAAGCACACCGTATGTGTTACTTTTTGGAGGGATCATCTACGAGGGGTAAACCATGTGGCACAGATCTCTGGCACAGTGTTGTCCCTGTGATCAGAAGGGGAGGGGAGAGGGGAGGAGAGCAATAGTTATTGGAGACTACATAGTGAGGGGGCCAAATTGCAGTTTCTGTGGGTACAGGGCAGGCTCATGATTGATGTGATCCCTCCAAGTTACCGGGGTGGTGATGTCTCGCAGGGTGGTTTCTGGATCCTTAAGAGGGAGGGGGAGCAGCCCGTGGTCATGTTTCACATACGCACTAACAACATATGTAATAAAACTGATGTGGGTGCATGGCAGAAATTCAGGGATCCAGGTCAAACAGAGTTTTTCTCTCTGATTAGTTACACATATTATAGTGATGGAAGAATAGAGAGAGAGCAGATGGAGACGTGGTTGGAAGGAGGTTGCAGGCGATAGGGATTTGGATATCTGGATAATTGGGGCTCATTCTGGAGTCGGTTGGACCTCAACAAACAGGATGTTCTTCACCTGAACCGGTAGGATACCAATATCTTGAGTGGATAATTTTCTAAAGCTCCTCAGGAGGGTTTAAACGAATTCCGCAGCAGAGTGCGAACCTGAATTTTAGCTGCAGTTTGCAGGAAGCTGTGAGTGGTTAGGACATAAATAGGTTTTTGGGTTTGGGACTGAATGCTGGCAAGGATGAAGGTGGTTTGAAGTGTATCTACTTCACCGTTAGGAGCATCTGGGATAAAGCAGGTGTCATGGGTTGTTGACTGGGACTTCAATATTGTGGCCATTTCAGAGACATGAATGGAGCACTGAAAGGAATAGTTGTTCCTGGCATCTCAGTCTCGACCTTTCATTAAGAACAGGAAAGTCGTTACAGAGGGGGAGATGTGGCATTTTTAGTAAAAGACAGTACTATGGTAGCAGAAAGGATACTTGGTGAGGACCCGATTCAATCTGCTGAACTAGAATGGGCTGAGACTAAAATCAGGTAAGTAGAGGTCACTACCAAAATGTTCTAGAGATATGGAGGAAAAAATTGCAACGATGATTCTGGATAGGAACGGAAGTAACAGGGTAGTTGTGGTGGGGAAGTTTAACTTTCCAAATATTGATTGGAAATCTTATTGTTTGAGGAGCTCTGATTGGGCAGTCTTTGTCCAATGTGTGCAGGAGCGTTTCGTGACACAGCATGCAGACACGCCAACAAGAATCAAAAACATATTGGATTTGGTACTGCTTAATGAAGCAAGTCAACTGTTCGATTTGGAGGTAAGTGAGCACTTTGGTGCTGGTGACCACAATTCGGTATGGTTATTTAGTGATGGATATCGCTGTGCATGAGGTACCGCTGGGAGAAAGGCCAGTATGATGCGATCAGGCAAGAGTTAGAATGCACCAGATGGGAAAGTAACCGCAGGGGTTTTGCACACCTGAAGTATGGAGCTTGTTCAGAGAAGCTCTCATGCATGTCCTTGCTAAGTAAGTGTGCGTCATGCAGGGGATATGAGGTTGAGACAGAGAGCAATTGTAACTCAAAAAGTTGAATTTCTTGCCAAGAGGGACAAGGTGGTGCATGTAAACATGAAATATGAAGACTGAGTTAGGACACTTGAAAATTAAAAGCTAGCAAGGAAGGGGCAAAAGAGAGAGCTACTCAGAGCGAAGAGGGGATATGAAAAGTCTTTATCTGGCAGGGTAATTTAAAACCCTGAAGCTGGTCATTTCACGAATAAAAGAATATCTAGGATATGATTCGGGCCTTTCAGGAGAGCAGTAGGAAGTCGTCAACGGAGTCCGAGGATAGGAGAGGCGCTGAATGTATATTTTTCATCATATCTCAAATGAAAAAGACAATATTGTCGAAGTGAATTTTGAGATGCAAACTGTTAGAATAAACGAAATTGATATTCATAAATACGAATTGTTAGCAACTCTTGAACGCCTGAAAATGGATTTGTCCCCTAGGCTTGATGGGATGTATAGTAGGATTCTCTGGGAATCGTGGGAGGAGATTGCAAAACTTTTGAATACCAACTTTATTTCGTCAATGTTTAATTCATTAGTGCGAGAAGACTCGAGAAGACTCGAGTTCACGAAGGGGAGTAGGGAGAACGCTGGTAATTTTAGAACAGTAGCTGTATTTCCTTGTAGGTGAATTTTTGGGAAAGATTATGAGAGATATGACTTATGATCACCTAAGAATGAAGAAGTTGATTCGCTACAGTCAACACAACTTTTTGAATAGCAGGTTGTGCCTCGCAAACCTTTTTGAGCTCTTTGAAAAGGTCAAAAAACAGGCGGATGAGAGTAAAGTGGTTAACGTGGTAGATATGATTTTCACGAAGGCACGGTCGGCTGTTGCATAAAATACAGAGACATGGGTTTGAGGGTGATTTAGCGGTTTAGATCAGTAATTGGCTCGCTGAAAGAAAAAAGAGTATTGCAGTTAATCAAAAATATTCATCCTGGTGTTCAGTCACTCATGGTGTACCACAAGGTTCCTTTCTGGGTCCACTGCTGTTTGTCACCTGAAAATATGACCTGGGTTCGGGCATGAGATGATGGATGAGCAAATTCGCAGAACACACTAAGTCGATGGATTTGTCAACAGTGCCGAAGTCTGTTGCAGGTTACAGAGGGACATGAATACTCTGTAGATCGGGGCTCAGAGGTTATTGTGGAAATGTGTGAGGTGATTTACTTTGGAATGAGCAACAAGAATAAAACGTTCTGGGCTAATTGTAATATTCTTGGAAGTTTAGATGACAAGAGCGATCTCAGCGTCCATGCATATAAAACTCTGAAAGTGAACACACACATTGATGGTTTTGTTTGCAGGGAGCACAGTGTTCTAGTTTTTTTTTGGAAGAGGGATTGAGTTTCAGGGCCAAACGATCCCTTTGCAGCTCTAGAGATTTGTCTGGTCTGGCCAAACTTGTCGATTTGCGTGAGGTTCTGTTAGCCACATTATAGGACGGATGTGAAAGCATTGGAAAGGGTGCAGACGAGATTTCCTCGGATGTTGTCTTCCGTGAAGGGAAGGTCTTACGAGGAAAGGCTGAGGGTCTTGAGGCTGTTTTTTTTGATAGAGATAAGAAGTTTCAGAGGTGAATTAATAGAGACATAAAAGATGATCAGTGGTTTCCGTAAGGTGGACAGTGAAGGCCTTTTTCTACAAAATGGTGAAGGTTGGCACAAGGGCACATCGATGTAATTTGAGGGTGATAGATGCCGTGGTAGATGCCATTCTCAGAGGGGAGTAAGGGTGCAGAACGCCTTGCCTTCAACAGTCGCATACTCACCAACCTTCAGGGCAAATGAAAATGATCATTGGATAAACTTACGGCTTGTAATGTCAAAATGCTGGTCAGATGGACTTCAGATTGGTATCACAGGTCGGTGAAACATTAGTGCCAAAAGCACTTCATTGCAGTGTAATATTCCGGGTTTGAACTGTTCTTCAGCTTGAAGTTACAATCATCTCTGGTCACTATCAGTGAGCAAACACCTGGCGAGAATCCAATGCGCAACATTGGCAGTTCATGTACTGCCATTCTGTCATACAAGTACAGCAAGCTAACTAATTGCACCACTGGATCTGCCATCTAATGAAGACGAATGGCTCCTGATCTTACCACTGGGCCGCTCAACCGAATTACTCATTTTTTTTCTGTGTATCTGAAATGAAACGCAGACCTAAAGTGGTTATACTGATAATGGATCATCGATTATGAAACATCAGCTTCAGGAAAATGGCATACATAAATGTGGTGAAAATCGGTTTTATTGAATCTTGTGTACGTTTACCGTGGCTTCCTGCGTTGATCACAGGCAATGTTACGTGGCCATTGTACTGGGATTTTCTTTCTATCGGCTTCAAATCGTCAGACAATTCGATTCACTGATATTTCACCAACTTGTTCGCTTGTTCATATGACACATCGACCCACACTGCACACAACATCAACAATGTTCAGCATATTACGTGCACGAGCACGTGGCATGGTTTTTATGCACAGTGAAGATTGATTAATTTTCTGCAAGGGCAAATTAAATTCAGTTTAATTAGTATAGTCGCAAGAATCCAGAGTAAGATTCAAAATGTCAGAAATTCACGTTCATTACCTTGGCCAGAATTCCAGCCCAACAAAGGGGAAATCTGCCCTGAATCCCCAGCATCCACGCAATTGCTTGCTCCATGTGTCCACGTGGAAACCTATGTGAAGGAACATTTAGCCTGAAGGAGAACTTGTGAGAATCCTCCGCTGTCTGATCTAAAGCTTAAAGAAGAGCTGTGTATTCCAGCTGGGAGTGAAGTGAGGTGGAGGTGAGGCCAAAATATTACTTGGCGTTTAATTCATATTGTCCTCATTGTGATTATATAAAAAAACTGGGTCAGAAATGGCACAGACACAAAGGAGTAGAAGGAGGCCATTCTTAACACCAATCCTGCCCCGCCACGTAATTTGATATCATTATGGCTGACACAACAATTTTATGTCTTTTTCCAGCCATCCACACCATCGTGTTGCCTACTGGCTAACAGATGTTTATCGATCTCTACCATAAATAGACATCGATAATGTAAATCTGTGGGAAGAAAATGTTCCGTTTCGAGACATTTGGGTTTATGCACGAATATTACTGGTTTTGCAGATGAGCGGCAGAATCTGGTCTGACCACTGTGCAAAACTTAAATTCAAACTCGACTCTGATGGGATTCGAACCCACAGCCTTTGAATATCAACCTGCACAGGGGTGTAGAAGTCCAACGCGCTTTCCATTGCGCCACAGAGCCGCGCCAACAGCCCACTTTACGCACACAAGTTTGCCTTTGATGCATTCTGTTCTGGACACCGATCTTGCGCATGTCTGTCCATGTCACACTTTCCGGTACCTGGTCCTGATCGACTTGCGCTCTGGCTCATCAAGTGTTCGGCTATAGACTGCTCAAACGTTCTCATGACACTTATCTTTACCACATGTTCAGATAATGGTCTGCAGATAATCAATACACTATAGATGAAAGTATTCTTCCTAAATCTCCTCCTTGTCTCCTGTCTTTCAGTTATGTCACTCTGTTCCTTCCCAATACAGCCTTATCCCTGTCACACATATCTATCCTCTTCATAAAATGAGCACGTTAAACGGTTTCTCATTCAGCCTTCTCTGCGCTTATATAAACATCCCCAGCCGAGCTGGTGTACCTTCACAATGGGAGTGGTCAAGCCCTTGCCATTCTTTTCATCTCCTGTGAAATTCTCCTCCAGCAATCAGACGCTTCCAGTATCTGGTGATTACAATAGAAAAACAAAGTTCTCAGAAGAAAAGCCAAAATGTCTGAACAAAATCAGCAGCTCTTGGCCATCTCTGATGAGAAAGGAAAGTTAACGCTTCGAGTCCAATGATCCGTCTTCTGAACTGATGGGAAGGGCGGGTGGGTGAAGAGTGTGTAAGAGGGCGGACGGTTTCTAAAATGATTGAACTCGATGTTGGGTCCTAATGTTTGCATGGTCTGTCGGTAGAAAATGAGTTGCGTGTCTTCCAGCTTGTGTTGTGTCTTGAAGGAGCACTGCAGCAGACCAGAGATTGAAATGATGGTCTGGGAACACTGTGTCTCGATTAGAGTGGTGCTGGAAAAGCACAGCAGTTCAGTCAACATCCGAGGAGCAGTAAAATCGACGTTTCGGGCAACAGCCCTTCATCAGGGATACAGGCAGAGAGCCAGAAGGGTGAGAAGACATTGTAATATTGAAGTACAGGAGACTGGAAGATCTGGATAGTTTTTGTTGATTCTGGACAGAACGTAAGTGATCTCAGCTTTGTCACCGATTCTGTTTTCCTCTCCCCATTGGAGAGAGGACACCTTCTGAGCAGGAAATACAATTGCCTCGATTAAATGAAGTGCAGACAAATCTCTAGAAGATGTGACGAGAAGCTTCACAGTAAGGAGAGATATCGGAAACCAGCAGGAAATGTAACTTACAACATAGAACGTTACAATGCAGTACAGGCACTTCGGCCCTGGCTGTTGCCGCGACCTGTAAAATAATGTGATGTCCATTGTAATGGAAAATTTACATTTATTTTGAAACCAATAAAAGCACAGGGAAAAACAAATAAGTAAGTATCTTACGTTGCAGAGGCAAGTGTTGCAGACAGACTGAAAAAAAATGTAAAGTTAAGCCGAAATAATAGCAGACTTACAAGGCCAGGAAACTACCATATCAACAGTTAAGGAATGAGAAAAAAAACCTCCGTATCTGGAAAGTAACTCGAATGTTTCAGGCCCCTGAACTTGAGGTGTTGATAAGAAGAAGCGAATTCTAGTAATAAGGGAAAATGTGTTATTTGTGGAAGGTGAGCTAGTTACCTTTTTGGGAGATACAGGAGCAACATATTCAGTCCTTAAATCAAGGCAGTTGAGAGAGTCGACGTCGTGGGTGCATCAGGAGTCGTGATACGAAAGGGCTTGACCGCACCCCTACTGTGTGGAACCAGAAATAGTAAAACATTCCAATTCTCATTACTATTGTCGGAAATCTGTCCTTTAAATCAGATGGCTCGCGATCATAGGCTTGCAGGTAATACGAAAAGAAGGTTTACCAGCTCAAGCTGTAAATTACAACTCACGACCCCGATGCATGTCTATGAGTGGCGATTAAACCAGAGAACCATCAGTTCAGTAATCGATTTGCTCGCCCAGCAATCAAGTATCCTTGTTAATTCAATTAACACAGATTTTCTTGCTGGGGATATGCTGCACTGCACAGCACACATACACCGTGATGGCCCTTACAAATCATATGAGAAGGATTGTTTGAGGAGATTGGTTAAACCAGTTCAGTTAGTATTGTGCGAAGTTTATTGGAATGATCACAGATGTGCAGTCAGTTTAAAACTGTCCAAAGTATCTTTTGATGTGGAAGGCACCTTTCCTCACGTACCATTGGCGAAGGTATCCAGCGAGAAGTGGCAGGATTTGAGACGATGGGTACTGCATGCTCAAAAAAACGAAAGGTTGTGTCTTAAGCGACGATGTGCGTATCTGATTCCATGCAGATCTAAGGACAGATATGAAGAAACTAAATTGGCTCACTCAGGCAGACAGAGCAGTCCAGGTAACCCCCTCCAAGAGGGTAGGCTGTCAATTAGCTCTGGAAGATGTCTCGGACCCAACATTAAGAAGGGTCCCTACTGAGTGCAGGTCAAAAGGCAAACGTGATGTGGGGTTTATACGAAGCTGTGAACCCACAAGAATAGCCCCGAAGTCTGAGTATGTCCATGCAGAACACAGGACTCGTTAAAACCCGAGGCTGTCAAAGGATACTACTTTGAATCCCTCCTGAAGGCTTGAGTGATAATTCCCTGTGGATAATCATCGGTGAGAGCCCCCATTTTTCTGGTCAAAAAGGCAAACATTCCAGGTGAATCAGGGAAACGGAGCTTTGTTCAAGACATGCTGGTAGTGAATTATGCTGTTGTTCCGTCTGCCCCAAATGTTCCTAATCCTTGTACTCTATTAGTTCAAATTCCACCTGACAGTAAATGGTTCTCTGCTATGGATTTAGCAAATGTCTTCTTTAGTGTACCAGTACACCCAGAAAGTCACTTCTGGTTCACTTTTCCACTCAAAGGCAAATCATGTACATTCAAGCAACTTTGGCAAGCTTACTGTGAGTCCCCCAGCATAATTAATGGGGCTCGATGCTGGAGTCTGGAGATCCTTGTTTTAACTCAGGGGTCAGCGATTCTGCAGTATGTACACGAATGCTTAACAGCAGCACCAACAGAGGAACAATGTGAGAAAAATACGCTTGCGTTGCTCTGCTATCTAGCCAGGAATGGGCACAAAGCTATTTTCGCAAAATTACAATTTTTGCAACAACAGGGGAAGTTCTTAGGTCACTTCTTTCTGAACAAGGGAAGGCTATTGGTCAAACAAAGTTCAAGCAATCCAGCAATTTCCAAAGCCTCACACGAAGAAACAATGGCTACTCTTTTTGGTCATGCGCTCCTACCGTAGAATTTTTATCCCACGTTACACAACCCTTGAGGCCCCGCTAAATGAAATTTTCAATGGCCAGGAGTTGCAGAACCAGAGACCGTAGCAGTTGAGTTGAAAATGGCGCTCCAAACCACACCTAAACTGGGGATTCCGAATCCAAACAAGCCTTTTATACAAACGGTAGATGCATGACATCTGTGCTGATGCAGGATAATGTGGGAAAATTGAGGCAGCTAGCTTACATTTTGCTTAAACTTAGACCCCGTAGCGGCAGGATTGCCTATATGCCGGCGAGTCGTGGCTGCAGCTGAAAAGGTTTGTTGTAGCGTCCAGGGACACAGTCGGCTTTGGAGAATTAACCCTACTGTTCCCACATGCATCCTTACTGTTTTCCGAGCAAAACACAGCACACATGTCGGCTCAGAAACAATACTGTGCTATTGGAGATGCCTAACATTACAATAACAAGACGTAACGTCCGTAATGCTGCTAGCCTTATCGCTGCAACAGGAGAGGGAGACCCACATGAGGGTATCACTGTAACTAATAAAATTTGCAACCCAGATCAGACGTGCAGGATTCACAAAATCAGAATCAGGAAATGGCTTTTCTTTGTGAAAAGGTCAGCATTCAGGAGCAAACGGACTGGCCAGACTTGTGTTTGGTATGCTGTAGTAACTACCCATGAGGCAGTCAAAGCGGAATCACTCCATTGTCATCTGTCTACTCAAGCAGTAGAGCTGATTGCCTTGACTGAGGCATGTAAATTGTCTGAGTGAAGGATAGTGAATATTTACACCAACAGCGAATATGCATACGGAGTTGTACATAACTGTGGAACTCTGTGGAAACACAGGGGCTTCTTGACCTACTCTGGAAAGCCCAAAATACACCGTGGCCTGACTTCTGACCTTCTGGAAGCGGTCCTACCGCCTAAATCATTTCCTGTCTGTAAATGTGAAGCCCACACAAAAAAGTACGATTCCCGTTCTCAAGGCAATGCGAATGCAAACTCAGCGGGAAGGACGGCAGCCCAGCAGCCGCCAAGTGATGAGTTAACATGTTTATGTCAAATATTTGTAATCCAAAGCAGACTTATGGGAGGTTGAGTCGCAGGCCACGCCGAAGGACAAACGTGAATGGACAATGGCAGAGTGCAGAATGAGGGAATGGGTGTGGTATGGCCCCATTGGTAAACCCTGTCTACCGCGATCATTATTCCCATTCCATGCCAATTAACACACAGTGAGGACCACGTGTCAAAAAGGGGGGATATAGCGAATAAAGTGGAATGATTTTATCGTGATATGTAATTTGGTTTCCGTGGTCGAATCTGTAACTCCTCTTCTGTCATGGTGCAAAATAATTTTCCAAAGGTCATCTTATTCAGTCCGGGACTGAGGTTTAGAAAAGAACAAATATTTCTGTTTTTTTGGAGCTTGCTGTGTTTACATTCTCCCCGCCTCACTCGAGATAGAAGGACTTATGAACTTCATTCCTGTCAGTCTAGGTGAGACACTTTGTGACGCGGGTAGTTTCATTGGCAAAGTAAAGATATTTATCCCCATGAAGCTTCCTTTCACCCTCTGTCTGCCCATTCATTCAATTTGATCACTGCTGTTCTGAAATATTTCACCTCTGCTCTCCTGTTGTTCTTCTGTAATTCGAGAGAACCTCGAACCGAATCCCAACATTATATTAATTTTCGGTTGTTTATGTTACATCAATGACCAGACCAGAAAAAACTAGCAGGAAATTGAATAACACAAACAAGATTTTTAAAATTCCTTCCAGAAAATTACCTACTGCAGAGACAGAATATGAGAAATGTCAGAGTGCACTGATATTTAGCCCATTTCACAATGCACAGATACTCGTAGACGAGTTCAGTCTTTGCAAAATGTTTATTTATAATTGTGACAATTCCCTGGGGCAGATCCTCCCTCAATGCACAAAAATGTATGCTGCCAAAAACTATTTCAGTTCAGATTAAAATCGCTCAGATTAAAATTGCTTTCTGTCAATCCAAAGTTTCCTGCGCCATGTCAATTGAAGTGTATCCAGATAATGTTAGAACTCCCAGCCTCTTCTCCCACAGCTTCCTATTCCATGTCAGCAGAAGTTGCTCCGGCCTAGTTTGGAGCTCCCAGCTTGGGCGTTTCACGCGCCTCTTTGCCTTCATAGAAGGACTGCATGTTCACGGACCTGATCACTGGCAGGAAGAGTAGAGATTTACGCGTTCATTCCACTCTCAATTTCCGATCGGATCTTCGCCACTGCGTCACTAAATTTCTCTGATTCCAGACCTGGAAACCGGTGTGAATGAAGTGTGCAAGCGTAGTTACTACCTTGTCTCGAGGCACTGGTAAAGTAACGATGTGAAACATCGTTGTTATTGGAACTTACATTTCAACAATTTGTGTGCTGCGCCTGTACATTTCATCTTTTCTTGAAATCTATCGAACTCATTCTTCAACATCCTCAATGATGGAATCTCCAAAGCCACTGAGGACATCGAAGATGACGATACAACCCAATCTCAGTACGTTAGCCTCTTGTGCATGTGGTGTTGTTCCTCGCCAATCTCAGCCATTGCATTTATTGCTTTTATGGTTGGATAATTTTTCATGTGATCGTATAGTGGCTCGTCCTCTGCATTGTGGCCGCAGCAACTTCCATTCAAATCCGAGTATCAGTAATGAGCAATTGTTCCATGTTACTCCACATAATCCTTCCAAAACAAACGCAGAAAGGAAACAATCAATTTTTAAAGTTAAAATGCTCTTGAAGGTTAGGATTTTTTTCTTCAAACTTTATCTGCACCCAATCTCGGCGAAGTTTCTCCCTTTCACAAGCACTATTCTTCCTTTCCTTCCCTCCTCCCATGTCACTGGGACATTGCACAAACCAACATTCACTTTCACATTGACACCGTTAAGTTAGTGCTGCAGCTGTCACTCCTGTTCGGTGAACGTGCCCCAATCCCACCATGAGGAGCTTTAAACCCAATTAATGCAATCGGATAATTTGGTTGGGTTATCAATCCTCATGTAAAGTGTTGATTTGCATGGACCAGAGTTCAATGGGGCACTGGGTTCATGAAGAGGACACAGAACGGTATCGAGGAAAAGAGACTTTATTGGAAAAGACCAATTTTTGGAATTCCCCACATTTATTTCAAGTGTTTATTCGTCTCTCGCAAGAGTGTTATGTACAATTCTGCAATTCACATAAAATAAGCGAAATGACAGCTGTGGAAACGGTGCAGAAGTGATTTGCCAATATATTGTCTGGATTGAAGAACTTCAGCTATGAAAGAGTTTAGACAGACTGGCCTTGCTTTTGTGAGAGCAGGAGAGATTGAGAGGAGACAGTATTGAGATATAGGAAATAATGAGGGGCATGGATTGGGTACACTGAACGAAAAGTTTATCGATGATGAATGGATCAATCAATCATATGATTTAAGATAAGATTCATAAATGTTCGAGTAGCTCTACACAAAAAAACTTTATCAGCTAGCGAGTGGTTGGAATCTGGACATCACTGTCTGTATATGTCGGAGCGGCAGAAATTCTAATAACCTTCAGAGATACTTCACTGTGAATTTGTAATGCTTGAGGCATACAATGTTAAATGATGGAAAATGGGATGAGGATAATCAAGCAGGTGTCATTGACAAGAGCATGCAAAAGTAGCTTGCAGACTCAGATAGCTCTGACATCCACTGTGTGGCGTTTGGTAACCTCCGTTGTCACGTGAGAGGCCAGGGTTCATTTTCCGGTTGGGGCATCTCTGACTGTTTCAGGGTTTCAAGGTTTGTGTAAAGATCTTCAGTTCCGGTGAAGGGTGTAGATGGTGTGGGGATGTTCGGTGGTTTTGGGAAGTTGGTTTGCTGCCGTTTCCTCCCCTTTCTCGGTGATATCCTCAAGGCAGATGAAACTCGTGTGAAGCGCTGCTGTCCTGCAGCGTTTCGAATTGGCTTGATTTATTGCCCACTGCTTTAATTTGCTGGTTCTTGTCGTTCTTTACATGTCCCAGTATGTTGGGTCCAGATCAACATGTTTTTTGATGGAGACATTGGATGAGTCTCGTCATTCTAGAAATTCTCTGGCTGCCCTCTGTTTAGCTCGCCCTAATATTTTTGTGTTGTCCCAGTCGACATCGTTGTCCTCGTCATCGCTGTGCATTGCTACTCGGAACAGCTGCTTGTGTTGTTTAGTGGATCCTCCAGAAATATTTTGCAACAGCAGATATTCCCGCAGATTCATTGTCAAAACCAACGCCAGGAGGACATGCCATTACCCAACAAACGAAGCTCTCTACATTATAGGTAAAAGTATGTCTCGGCATGTACACCCAGACTCCTCTGGCCACTCTGATGTATGAGACAGCATAAACCGAAAGGCACATTTGACAACAACTCACCAAAACATGGACCAAATACCCATCAAAGGCAGGACAAATTTGGGCAAACAATGTTGCATGTAGTGACAGCAGTAATCATTATAAAGGACAGACAACTCACGATACGCATTCTTGAAGATCAACTTGACACAAAACACCACTGCCACGTGTCCGCAGTAGGTTGACTCATGGCACTGAGTGTCGCTGATTTCGTGGCTGGAAGCTTGGAATGTTTGACAGTCTGCAGCAATGTAGAATGTGTTGCTGGAAAGGTAGAGCAGATTAGACAGCATCCAAGAAGCAGGAGAATGGATGTTTCTGACATGAATACTTCATCAGGCATTCAGCCAAATCGTCGATTCTGCTACTCCTCGGATGCTGCCTGACCTTCTGTGCTTTCCAGCACCATACTCTCGACTCTGATCTCCAGGATCTACAGTTCTCACTTTCTCCTCCGTCTGCAGCATTAGTTAGCTCCTTGTGTGAGGGAACTGTTGATATCACCAATGTAAAATTCGATTGCTGATTGAGAAATACAACCAGCTCCGCAGCCCAAAAGAGTGTACCTGTTGTTTTGATTTCCTGGCTGTACAATATATGCTTCTGTGATCGCACAGTTGGCAGTAATGTGGGGAGAGTCTGCAGTTATCTGCATTTACATCCTCGATGCTATTGATGTTGTTTGATTTGTTCTTGATTTGTGCAACAGTAACACAGTGACAGATCAATTAATATTGCAAGAAAATATCGAGGTTCTGGTGACATTTGATCAGAGATTACCGAGATTCAGGAGAAACGAATGTTGATTCATTCGGGTCGTGATGAAGAACAACCAGTGAAATAAGTCACCAGCGGGTATAGTTTACAAGGGCACTCACAGTAGCCAAAATGCGAAACAAAACGTACAAAATGACGAAGACAGATGAAGGATGAGAGTAATCGTGGGTAATCTGACTTCCACTCCCCAGCTCCCCTATTTCCCACACCCAACCCCATTGTAAACAAATTTTAGAGAGCAATGAACATCAATGTCGTCCTTTGGAACGATCCTAGTCTTTTCTAAATTTTCGATTCGGCTATTAGTTTCAGTTACATTTTTTCTTTCCTGGGAAACCATCTCTTTCATTGTTAGCAATCCGAAAAGAAGTCATCCTTTTTGTCAGGGAAATAATATGATACTGAACTTTGTTTTTGCCATAAGATTCCTCTGTGTCACACGTTTCTTCAACTTTCTCTCAATTTTAATAGTGCTCTGTCTTTTGACGCTTCCGACCAACGTGCATGTCCTCATAATCCGAACATGTAACTGCATCTGACAAGTTTTTCCCCACTAACCCAATCTATCTATATGCCTATGCGTATTGCCACGATCTCATCATAACATGCTCTCCCACGCGTGTTCATTGTCAGCAAATTTGGACACATTCCACACTGCCACTTGCTCAATGTTATTAACAGAGAGATAATTAAAGCCTTGAATGTAACCAGTCTTGAATGGCCTCTGCTGTAAATGCTTCTACATACTTGCTCCCCTCTGAATGTGAGAACATCCTCTTCATTTATTTCATAAGTGTGTAACCCCTTCCCCTGATATTGGGATCTCCGGTCCTTCACTATTCTGGATATAAAGTAGATCAGAACAAACTTTTAAAGTAAAACACACTCTCACTGCTGTCTCCAGTGCCAGTTCTGAGTTTTCTTTTTTGACCTCTGTTTGAAAAAACTGCCCTGATTAGCACATTATTATTGACAATGACACATCTGCTTCACAGGTGCTTCAGTGCCTGTGATTGGAGTGGAGCTGAAAGGCGCGATAAAAGTGCATCTTTTTTTCACTCGACCATTGCCATATTATTTATCTCTCTGCTCATGAAAATGGATCCTTCATATCCACTCTATCTCTCATCAATTCCGAGCATGTTTCCATCCCAGTTAATTTTAAATGATTTTTTGTTGGATGAGTTCTTTCTGCAATTCCAGAAAAACCGTCTCAACAACTCGATATGTTCAGAGGCTGCTCATTTCTTGACATGCAGGAAACTTGCGTTCTGAACCAGAAACGGATCTGACTCAAAACTTTATCTTTGTCTCTCTATCAACAGATAATAAAAAATGCATGGGATATATGTAGGTTTCACTGAGTTTATTTGAACCAAGTTGTGTTTTTCCATTAAACGTCTTCACTCCTCGTCCTCTGGTCTATTGCTCTGACCAGAGGCAGCAGTTCCTCCTGACCATTAACCCACCCATCCACAGCTCTTTCTCCCACATCATTATAAAAGTCCCCAATAAATCTCCCATTAATCTTCTTTGCTCCAAACAAAGCATTCCCAGAGTCGTGAATTTCTACACAAAAGGAGGTCTATTTATCTCTGTACATGGTGCAAAGCAGAGGCTTGTGAAAAGGTTCTGAGAAAATTGTGCCAATTGTCAAGTGGGAACACTGTCAACAATTAAAACAGAAATCCTCGATATTCCTTTCGACGTGGATTCAGAGGAAAGTGAAGGGTGAACTGGCCGACAGGGCAGAGACAGTTTAGATATCTTTCCGTTCTTTCGGAGGCCGGTACTTTGACTCTGATGTACTCGCGACATGAACAGATCTGTGACATTGAAGAATTCTCGTTCCTGCACGTCAGGATGTCAAATCTTATCTCATTTCCGGGGCAATTAGAAAGCGTGGGAACAAATAGGACACTGAAAGGCTGGAAGTGAGACGATCCCTGTAGGATGATAACTGATTTCCGGTGTCGTGTGTGTGTCTATAAAGGGTGGGATCAGACTATTACCATGACTTCAACGTGAATGGCACGGGATTTATTTCGCAAAAGTCATACTAATTAAGGACGATTTTCAATATGGGAGGAGCAGGCTGCAGCTGCATTGCGGATCAGTGACACAATTAGCTCATCAGTCTCTGTGGCGATGTTAGTCAGTGCGTTCGGCTCTTCACTGACAGGTTGCTGTTCTCCCACGACCCAGGAACGGAGCGACAGCTGTTCTCACACAATCTGTTTTCTTTGTACGCACATTTCAGGGTTTTTACCGAGGCCAGAGAAATATTCTTCATAAGGCTCGATGGGGGGAGAATGTTCCAATTTTAGGACAGCTGATTCTCGGCGTCATGCATGTGTCTGCAAAGTGTGAGAACAAACTGTTCCCATTGTCCACAATGAATGTTCCAGGATTAATTTTGAAAACGTTAAACAAATTGAAGACAATTTTCATTATGTGAAGGGCAAGCGAAAGCTTGAATTCACTGACAGTGTGCTTTCGGAGATCCTGAAAGGGGCCTACTACAAGGGACTCCCCAGCCTCTATGGAGCAATTAGTTCTCTCATTTGACTGTTAACCGAGAGGGTGTACACACGCATGGAGCGATCGCTGTTCTTATCCATCCGACTCTTGCTGTGCACATTCGGGTTTTTAATAGGATCAGTGATATGTACCCAAACGGAAACCAAATCCAGTGAGCAACCACAAATGCATTTCTGTATTGTTGAATGGCTCGTGAAGGGTTGTGAACACTTGGAATCTAAAACAAAAACACAAACTGTTCAAGGAACTCGGCAGGTATGACATTACCTGTGAGAGAAAATGGTGTTCTGAGAAACCCCTGGAGAAGCTTCGATTTGTTGTCTCTGTCTCCCCCCAGATGCTGCCAGATCTGTTTAGTTTCTCCTGCAATCTCTCCCTTTCTTTTGAACTGAATGACCATTTCAACCATCGAGATTGATTACACAGTCCAAACATGTCCTGACATTTCACCTGATCGAAACTGTGGTGATTGAATTCAAACAAACCGAACAGTGATTGCCTGTCCCTCAGCTCCACAGGGAGGGAGAACATGATACAAGTTTAGTCGCGTGCTTCTGCAGTTGTGGCCAAGTGGTTGACGCAATGTGCGTTAACTCCACTGTGGATTCCTCATGCAGTTAAGCATTTTGCTGACTGTAATTGAGAGTCGAGAGTGAACTTGAAGAGTGCTTGCTCTCTGCTTTCTTGTTTGTAATTCAAATCGCAGGATAAGGTGAAATGCAGATAACTCAGGCAATGAACGTTCGTAATCTGCAACCAACCACCTGTCAAAATGGAAAAGGCTGAAGACTCCAAAGCAGGTAAGACCCATTTAGTTGTACACTTCCATTACTGAATACGTTTGCACCTCTGAAAAAGGTGACGCCAAATGAGATAAGAACAGTTCAGGGGACTGGTGCAGACTTAGTGGGCCAAAGGTCATTTTTGTGCTAGACACTTCCATGGTCAACTGCGAGGTGGACAGTTTGTGAAGTAACAGAACATTCTTTGCAAAATGTCACTCGGCGAGTAAGGAGTCGAAGCTACTCTCCACTGATCTTTCTGACAGTTACGGTATTCATTGGCATATTTCAATTGGAAAGAACTGTTATGGTGCATATTTCTAGAATCAGTCTATATGATAATCAGGACAATGAAACCGTGATGTCTCATTACCCAGCCGACAGCAAGCCCTTGCAGCTTACATTCCCTGGCTCTGCTTTTGAAATAAAGATTACTTTCTCAATGTGCCTGTGTTTATAGCAAACAGCTCATTGACATCAGGACTGGACGTTCAGGGGAAACTGGAGGTGTGACAGGGACAGAAATAGAACAAGACGAGACGTGAAAGTGTTTAGATTTTGCCATGGGTCTGTTGTTTTTTGGGAGGAATGTCTGCTGGGCGCTATCCTGTCTGGTCCCAGGAGCCAGAGGGCTTGTTTTGGTGGGAATTGTGTTATTGAAAGTTACACATGAGAAGCATGTTGGACTATTTCAGCTCAGTATCCACTTTATATCATGGCTCACCGCAATGATGCACATTTTCTGCGAAGTGCCTTGTATTCCACTTTAAGCTGCCTTTCTCCGGAGAAACTTGTAGACATAAAACACATGGAGTGGGGAGAATCCTGAGGACTCTGTCACTATCGGGGAGTGTGCCTGTGTGACTTTCTCTGTATGTGAACATGAGAATACGTTCCCCAAAGTGGTTTTAACCGTGTGACCAGGTCAACCATCAGTACCATTGTTATGTCATTTAAGATCACAGGAAGAATCTCATTGCTGCAAACCGGTACGAGAATAGATGGATGCCTGATATCGTGCGCTTCACGATGGACGAATGGCCCTTCTCCACTCCTCTCCCACACGCTTTGTAAACTCGAGGCCAGAGAGAAACTGACCTGACGAGAAAATCGCTTCACAACCTTCTACTACCAATTTTGCAAACTTACTTCTATCTTGCCACCTAAATCATTTATTTAAATGTAAAAAAATGAATGTGCGCTCAGCCAATGGGACACATTTGGTAACAGTCCTCCAGTCCGAAAACTACCCTGCACCACCATTCTCAGCATCCTGCTATTGAACTAATTTTATATCTAATTTGAATCCTTACATTTAACTCTATGTGATCTAACTTTATGAATTAGTCAACCATGTGGAACCGTGTAAAAGCTTTTATAAAAGCCCAAGTGAGCAAACTCTACCACTTTGCCCTCATTGATCTTCTTGGTTACGCCCTCAAAAAACTCAATCAATTTTGTGCAAACCCATGCTGATTATCCCGATTCATTCCTTGTATCTAAACTTTCATATAAATCCTATCGTTTAGAATTGCACCAAACAACTTACCCACGACCATAACCAGACACAAACGTCTATCGTTCCCAACCTTCTCCATGAATTCCTTTCTAAATAAAGGCACATTCACCATTCCCGGTCATTCGGCGCCCCATTCGTCGTAATAGATGATAAAAATATTTCTACGAAAAGCCCAAAGGTTTCTTTCCCTAACTTCCCACAAGTTTCCGGTATACAGGAGATCAGATCCCAGAGAAATATCCAACTTTATATTTTGCAGGTCGTCCAGCCCTTCCCCTTTTCAACGTGAACTACTTTCAAAACATCAATATTTAGATGTAGCAGTTATTTCGTTCTCCATGGTGTAAACTGACGCGAACTGAACATTATATGTCTCTCCATCTGCTGAGGTTCAAGACAAAGGTGAGCACTTTCATTTTAAAGAGGTCCTATTTGCTCTCAAATTCTTAATTACTTGTATAAAATCTTTAGACTATACTTAACTTTATGTTCTGATGACATCTCATATCCTCGATTGACCTTTATGATGTCCTCCTTAAGAATGCACCTCCACTCCTTATATCGTTCAAGAGATTCACTTGAAACCATGTATTTATATGGAAGCTGTCACCTCCGTTAAAAAATTATTATGACAAGGCCTAAATCCCTGCGATCAACGTTGTTCTAATGGAATACCTAAAATGTGGAAACAGGCCATTCGGTCCAAGAAGCCCCCACTAATCCTGCGAAGGGAAACACACACAAACTCACATCTCTACACAATTCCTGAAACTCTGCATTTCCCATGATCAAAGAACGTCAGCCAAACATCTTTAGTCTGGGGAGGAATGTGCAAACTCAAAATACACAGTCGTCCTAAGTAGATATTGAACCAGCATCGCTGATGCCGCAAGACATTAGTACTCACCACTGAGTCAGCCATTATAAACCTCCTATCCACCACTCAAAACATATCATCACTTAGATATGGGGCCTAGACCTGTTCCTAATGTTCCAAATGCATCTCTGCAGCGGATCCTATTGACTGAGGTGTAAATCTCTGGCCGTTCTTTCCTATTCGCTTGAACTGAACGCCTGCATTGCATTTGCCTTCCTAAACACAAACTGAAAGTGCATGTTAAACATAAGAGAAAATTGAACTTTGAATTCTTTCTGCTTTCAGAAAATTGCCTATGTCTCTACTCTTACCACCAAATATATGACGTCACACCTTTCCACAAAGTATCGCAACTGCAACTATTTTTTCAAAGCACTCAGTCCGTTCAAGTCATTCTGCAGCATGTCCGCTTCATCAATAAGATTTGGCCTTCCACCTATAATTGTGTCTTCTTCAAATGGAGCAACAACACCCTCAGTTCCTTTGAATGGATCCTTCATACAGAATGTGAATCGCTGTGTTGCCAACACTGACTCCTGCTGAACTCCACTAGTCACGGGCTGCCATCCTAGAGAAGACCCCTTTACCCAACTGTCTGCCTTCTGCCAGTCAGCCAAGCCTCAATCCATGGTCTCTTATTTAGCAGTTTGCCGTACTGCACCTGGGGAAATTCAAGCTGGTCACCTCCACACGCCTGACGTCGTCTAACTTGCTCATTACCTACTCAAAGCATTCTAATATCTTTGTCAGACGTGATTTCTTCCTGAGAACCTGTGCTGATGGTTCACGTACTCTGGAATCGCAACCTTCCAATGACGTTTGATACAAAGCTGATTTATTTGATTGTTATATAGAATATTCCAACTTTGATTTCAGACCTGAATGTGAGAACAACAACGTTCAATTGCTGTTGAGATATGTAAACACTACGCTGTCTCAGTAGGGTCGATGCGTGAGTGAATTCCTTCCCTCAGTGGGATCCTCTACTCTCTCAGCAGGGTCGATGAGTGACCGAACTGTTTTGTTCACATGGAGCAGGTAAATGCTTGCTGCCAACTGCAAAATAGATGGTGTACTGAGAGTTGAGATGATTGCTTGAACCTATCCCTGGAATAAATACACTTGAAACGTCTCTCACAATACGAAAATAACAATGGGAAATCAGTTCTACAGAGACTAGAGAGCACATCCCTCAGGCTACATATTTGATAGGTCTCTTCACAATGTGATGACGAACTGTCTGCAGGAACGTTTATAATGATTAATGTCTATATTCAGTGTGAACACGTTGATCATACGTAAGTATTCAGGAACTTGTGCAGCACTTCCCGCAGTCATGCCATTTAGAAAGACCTGTGAATATTGCGAGAAAGGCGATGAGACATCCGGTCGCTCGGACTTTACAGCACGGTCCGACAGATTTGGAATTGGAGAGGTCTCTATTCGGGGTGAGCACGTGGGTCAGACGTCAGGTCTCTATATATCTTAATGGACTCTTATTAATGTGAGCATATTTCTCAGAGAGGTTTGATAACATTTTCCAAAGTCCGGAGAGATATAAGGTTTCTCATTAGTATGAGCGTGCTGTTCTTTTCTGCAATCGCTGGACGTTTTAAAACATTTTCCGCAGTTAAGACATTGAAATGGTTTCTCATCATTTTGAACGAGCAGTAGTCGCAGCAGGTCAGAGACAGAGTGAATCCCTTCCCACACTCTGAGCAGGTGAATCGCTTGTTCCTGGTATCATTGTGTCCATGGGAATTCAGCTCAGTCAGGGAAATGAATCCCTACATTTCCACAGTCATTCCTCAATATGACTGCAATTGAGGTGTGTAAGGACTAATGACAGGTAAAAATACCTGGTCCACACACACAATAAGTGAACGATTTATTTCACACTAACCAGAGCTTTTTCCTTTCATGTTCGAAATCTGATCAAGTTGTATTTGGGATAAAATGCGCGGCTTCATCAGATTATGGTGGAGAGGTTGATTTATAAATCTTCTCCTTCTAATATTCTGCGAAATTGATGTTATCCAAAAATGAGAGTGTGAAACCGTCTTTCAAAAGACTCTAGAATCTGTCTGAAGATAAGGGATTTTTGACACTAAGAAATTGAACAAAATTTTGTCAGAATCTTTCATGCACACAACTTCCACCACAGAGAACGAGCAGGTCAGCAGGTGGATATGAACAGGATCAGTTCCCTGTTCACTCCAGGTCAAACAATGTCCTGACTTGTCTGACATACAGTCCTGTTGGAGCAGACATTTCTTACAATTGACTCATTGCAAAACAGAGGCCTCTGACTTCAATCTTAACTCAAGATCTACTGCCTTACCGCTGAGTTGGATTTGTGATGCTGGAAAAGCGCAGCAGGGCAGGCACAAACGAATGAGCAGGACAATCGACGTTTTGGCCACGAGCCTTCATCAGGAAACAGGCTTGTGAACCGAGGGCGTAGAGAGACAAATGGGAGCGGGTGGGGCTGGGACAAGTTAGCTGAGAGTGTGATAGACTGATGGAGGTGAGGATAATGATGATAGGTCGTAGCGCAGGCAGGAGCAGCTAGGTGGGATGGTAGATGGACAGATAGGACAGTTCATGAGAGCGGCGGAAGCCCTGGACCTGAATGATCTTGGCTGTGTGGGAGGAAGAGTTGACTGTTCAGCCAGGGGTCAGTGGCGTTGTTTGGTACGGGTGTCCCGGAAATGTTTTCCGTAGCTGTCTGTAATTAGGCATCCGATCTCCTCTATGTCGAGGAGACTGCAAAGGGAGCAATTGATTCAGAAAATGACATGCGTGGAAATGCAGGTAAAACTCTGATGGACATGGAAGGGTCCTTTTAGGCCTTTGACAGAGTTGAGGGCGGAGATGTGGGTGGATGTTTTGCAAATCCCGTGTTGTAATGAGAAGGTGCTGGGAGGGGAGGGTGGTTTGGTTGTAGCGTGCAGTTTGTAAGCTGGTGGAAGAGGGAATGATCTTTCTAGAAAATGGATAGGGGTGGGGAGGAAAGCACATATTAATTGTGTGGGTTCATTTGCAGCTGACGGAAATACCGGCTGCGAGTTTTTAAAGTGATGAAGAAAGAAGTTCTGTCCTCGTCCTATTTGGAGGGATGGGTTTTGGCAGTGGGGTTGAGGGAAGTGGATGAGACGAGCTGGAAGGCATCATCGACGACGTGACAGGAGAAAACTCCTCGCTACTGATTCAATTTTCTCCCTGGCAATTCTTTGAGTCTGAATAGACACGTCATAATCAGGGTGACATCCTTCACCTCGTGATGTGTTTCTAACTACATATCCCCATCATCACCATGTCAGCCGACTTGCACCTCATTAGCATCATTCACTCTTCCACGTCTCTGCCCTTCTGCAGCTCAAACTCTAAACCATTCATTTGGACGACACGGTCCTAATACACGTACATCCGTTCTTTCAAATTCCCTCCCTGCTCTGGTGCAAGTGAAGCAAGGAATAGAGAGAGAGAGGAGTTGAACACGTGGCTACAGAGATGTTGCAGGAGGGAGGGTTTTGGATTCTTGGATAATTGGAGCTCTTTCTGAGGTAGGTGTCACCTGTACAAGCAGGATGATCTTCATCTGAACCAGAGGGGTACTAATATCTTTGGGTGAGTTGGGAAATTCGCTATGGCTATTGGGGTGGGTTTAAACTAATCCAGCAAGGGGATGGGAACCAAAATTGTATTTCAAGTATAGAAACGTTTGAGAGTAGGGAGGTCCAAAATCAAGTTTCAGAGGCGCAAGCTGGCACAAGCAAGCAAGACTTTGGTTTCGAGTATGTCTACTTCAATGCCAGGAGCATCCAGAATAAGGTGGACGAACTTGCAGCATGGGTTGGTACCTGGGAATTCGATGTTGTTGCCATTTCGATAACATGAATAGAGCAGGGACAGGAATGGTTGTTGCAGATTCCAGGATTTAGATGTTTCAGTAAGAACAGAGGGGAAGGTAAAAGAGGGCGACGTGTGGCATTGTTGGTCAAGGGCAGTATTACAGTTGCAGAAAAGATGTCTGGGGATTCGTCAACTGAGGTAATATGGGCTGAAGTTAGAAACAGGAAAGGAGAGGTCACCCTATTGGGTGTTTTCTACAGGCCTCCGAATAATTCTAGAGATGTAGACGAAAGTATAGCAAAGATGATTTTCGATAGGAGTGAGAGAGACAGGGTAGTTGTCGTGGGGGACTTCAACTTACTGACAGAACTTCAACTTATTGACAGAAAACACTATAGTACGATTACTACAGATGGGTCATTTTTTCCCACTGTGTGCAGGAGGGGTTCCTGACACAGTATGTAAAGAGTCCAACAAAGGGCGAGATCATATTAGATTTGGTACTGCGTATTGAGCCCGTCCAGTAGTTAGACTTAGAAGTAGGTGACCACTTTGGTAATAGAGATCACAGTTCTGTTAAGTTTCCAATTGCCATAGAAATAGATAGGTGTATACCACTGGGCAAGGGTTGCAGCTGGGCGAAAGTCATTTATGGTGCGAGTAGGCAGGATTTAGGATGCATAGGATGGAGAAGGAATCTGCAGTGTATAGGCATATTAGAAATATAGAGCTAATTCAAGGAAATGTTACTGTGTGTCCGAGATAAGGATGAATCTGTCAGGCAGGGACAAAGCTGAAGAGCGCGGGAACTGTGGTTTATGAAGGAAGTAGATTCTCTGGACAAGAGGAAGAAGAAGGCTTATGTTAAGATGAGATGCGAAGGCTCAGTTAGGGCGCTTGTTGGTTACAAGGTAGCCAATGAATACCTAAACAGAAAGCTCAGATGAGCCAGGAGGAGACGTGAGAAGATGTTGTCGGATAGGATCAGGGTAAACCCGAAGGCTTTCTATAGGTATTTAAGTAATAAAAGAATGACGAGAGTAAGATTAGGGCCAATCAGGGATAGTAGTGGAAGGTTGTGTGTGGAGTCAGTGGAGGTGGGGGAAGTACTAAATAAATACTTTTCAACAGTATTCAGTCTAGAAAACGGCAATGTTGTCGAGGAGAATACTGAGATACAGGCTACTAGACTAGGTGCGATTGAGGTTCACAAGGAGGAAGTATTCGAAATCCTGCAGAGTGTGAAAATTGGTATGTCCCCTGGGCCAGAAGGGAGTTATCCTGGGATCCTCTGGGAAACCATTGGGGAGATTGCCGAGCGTTTGGCATTGATCTTTAAATCATCATTGTCTACAGGAATAGTGCCAGAAGACTGGAGGATAGCAAATGTGGTTCCCATGTTGAAGAATGGGAGGAGAGACAATCCTGTTAATTTTAGACCAGTGAGCTTCACTTCAGTTGTTGGTAAAGTGTTGGAAAATGCTATAAGAGGTTTATAATCATCTAAAAAAGAATAATTTGATTAGGGATAGTCAGCATAGTTTTGTGAAGGTCACGTCGTGCCTTACAAACCTTCTGGAGTTATTTGAGAAGGTGACCAAGCAGGTAGATGAGACGATGTTGTGTATATGGATTTCAGCAACGCGTTCGATAAGGTTCCCCACAGTAGGCTATTGTACAAAATGCAGAGGAATGGGATTTTGGGAGATGTAGCAGTTTGTATCAGTTATTGGCTTGCTGAAAGAAGACACAGGGTGGTGGTTGATTGGAAAATGTTGCTCCCTGAGTCCACTTAAAATTGCTGAACCGCAAGGGTCGCTATTGGGTCCACTGCTGCTCGTTTTATAAACGACGTGGATGAGTGCGTAGAAGGGTGTGTTAGTACGTTTGCAGACGACACTGTGGTTAGTGGAGTTGTGGAGAGTGACGAATGATGTAGTAGATTGCAGAGAGATATAGATAAGCTGAAGAGCTGTTCTGAAAGGTGGCAAATGGAGTTTAATGCGGACAAATGTGAGGTGATTCACTTTGGTCGGTGTAAGAGGAATGCAAAGTACTAGGTTAATGGTAAGATTCCTGGTAGAGTAGATGAGCAGAAAGATCTCGGTGTCAGTGTACACAGATCCTTGAAAGTTGCCACCCAGATTGACAGAGTTGTTAAGAAGGCAGACAGAGTTTTAGCTTTTATTAATAGAGCGATCGTGTTCTGGCACCATGAGGTTATGCTAGAGCTGCACAAAATTCTAGTGTGGCCACACTTGGAGTATTGTGTAGAGTTCTGGTCACCGCATTATAAGAAGGATATGGAAGCTTTGGAAAGGATGCAGTGGATGTTTTCTTCGGATGTTGCCTGGTATGGAGGGAAAGTCTTACGAGGAAAGGCTGCGGGAATTGTAGTTGTCTCGATAGAGTGAAGAAGGTTGAGAAGTGACCGAACAGAGACATATATTATAATCAGAGGGTTAGACAGGATGGTGAGGGAGAACCTTCTTCCAAGAATGGTGACAGCCATTACGAGGGGGCATAGCTTTAAATTGAGGGACGATTGATATAGGACAGGTGTCAGAGGTAGTTTCTTTACTCAGAGAGTAGTAAGGGTATGGAATGCTTTGCCTGCAACGGTAGTAGATTCCCTAACTTTAAGTGCTTTTAAGTCGTCATTGGACAAGCATATGGACGTACGTGGAATAATGTAGGTAAGATGTGCTTCAGATTGGTACACAGGTCGGCGCAACATCGAGGGCCGAAGGGAATGTACTGCACTGTAATGTTATATGTTCTATGGTTTAACTCCCTATGCTTCTGTTCAAGGGTGTACTTGCGTTCAGTTCACTGTTACATTGTGAATTATCTGAATGACAGTTTTACCAACGCCCATTTTCCCAAACGTAACGGGCTCCCGCATGGTGGAAGGGAAGGAGTTGCAGGTTATTGATGTAATCCTGATGTCTTCCAATACCTCTTCAACATGTGGGTGTACTCACAACAAGGGTTGCTCACCCATAACCGGGCTGCTAAATTTCAGAGGTTTCATCATTTTCTACAAATCCCTTGACTGTCTTCCCTCTATCTATCACTGTCATGTCCTCCAGCCCACTCAAGAGCAAACAGAGCTGGTCAATAGTATGCCAACCCAGCCAGCGGACACGACACCCGAGATTATGTTTTGAAGTGCTCTCTCAGATATGCGCATTCCCTCGAATTCCAACCTCCAGAGCATGTTCGATTTGAACTGTTTCACGTTTGGTGCCTAAACATCATCTGCCAAGGCCATAAATTATGAAATTCCATTGCTACGCAAATCGCACAGGGCTATTGGAAAGGGATTACTCACCAAGTGATGAAAAAAACTGCAATACATGCTGAAATAAAAGGCAATTAATTGGTATCAACACTACGTCGTGCCTTTTTCATAATAGAAACTTCAAAGATTTTATACTGGAGGGAGTTTAACAAATGTTGATCCCTATCACATTATGAGATATTGGGATGCGGACAAAGTGTTATATCAAACAAGTGATCAAAGAAGTGGGCTTCAAGTCGTATTTTGTCACACAAAACGAAGCTTGTATCAAAAAAACTGATTTGAAAGAATTTGTTCTGCTCGAAGTCATTATTTTTGTCAGTCTCAAAACGACTCGTACGTTAGTGCTTCCATAACGCAGTGGTTCGAACCCTGGCTTTGTAAACCATGCGTTGTAACCTCCATTCTCACGGCAGCCTTGCTGAATTTTCTTACAACTACTGCAGCAAGTATCAGAAGGTGCGTTCTATATGTTGTTAGGAATTATTTTTGATGGAACAGCTGGAAGTCATTTTTTTACACAGAAAGGCCTCATCTGTTTTAGTATGGAAGGGCACATCCGTGTTTTTCCTCTGAGGACCATGAGGATGACAAGCTTGTGATGCGAAGAATGTCTTTGTTTGGCAGGAAGAACAACGTGACTGAGTAGAAGCAGTAAAGTAACGGTGAAACAGTGCAGGACGAAAACGTCTAGTGATGCGGCTGTGTGCTTCCGTTCCTTATGTAGAGACAGGAACGTGCTTCAATCCAAATTAAACAGGCTGGAAGAGCACAGCTAGCCAGTCAGCCTCAGAAGTGGAGAAATTAACGTTTAGCAGGTATCAAATATTCACGATTGGGGCAGTCTTCAGTTTACCTATGTAAACAGAAACGGGTTTTAAAGCTAGTCATGAACAAAGAAGAGGCCAATCTGTTCAATTCCTCATTTTATTTCAGTTGGGCATTCCTGAGGTCTTTGTCGCTCTCAAAAGATGTGTCTGTATCGTTCCCTCTATGGGTCAAAATGAGGTTCAGTTCTCCCGCAGGTCATGAACAAATGTGACGGCATCTGACTTCAGTCTCTATTGCTGGCTCATTTGAAATTAAAACTTTGCAGGGAAAGTCTCATTGAGATGAACACTTCAGACGTCAGGCTGTGGGCCAAGTGTTGGTATCTGGAAACGAGAATGGATGGATGTTTGATGACTGGCACTGACACAAAGTATTATTCTGTGCTGTAAAACCACGGTGTCACGAACATTCTTTTTTGATAGAAATTTCTCATCGCAGGAAAGCTATGCTGTTAAGTGAAGAAGCAATTGCACATGCTGTCCTTCCTGGTCGACTAGTGGTTATGATGCAGCACTTTCACCGCTGTGGTTTGGGTTCATGTCTGGTCAGGGAATCAGGTTTTATTGTTCCTAATAAGGGCAACAACAAAAGTAGAGCATCTTTGACAGGAATCGCATTTCAAACGCGTCCGCATGCGCCTTGCATAATTTTACAGGGCCGCAAGTTGGCTCACTGGTTATCACTGCTGCCTCACAGCGCCAGAGATATGATTTGCCTACAACTGGGTCGACTGTCAGTAAGGTGCCTTATTCAGGAGCAAATGAAGGAAAAAAAGGGTAAGGAATTATTCTGTGACGGTTAATCCCTAGAGGATTGGTGTGCATTTGTTGCAACGAATACTCAGTTTCTGAACTTTAGGCATTCTAAGTTCCCTGATTGTGTTGCTTTAGCAAATGTTCAGACAGAGAAGAAAAGTGAGGAAAAACAGTCACTTCCCAGTCAGGGATTGATCCATTGTGCGACAACCAACGGATTTACTTTTGACTGAACTAGCTCCCATTTTCCCTACATTGGTAATGGCAGTATACAGCATTAGAACGGGCTTTAATGTGTGGCATTGGACTCAGCATCCTTTCTCCGCATGGACTATACTCGGCTATATAGAGATAATAAAAGACATGGATTGAGATGACAGGAATGAAAGGACATCAGGAAGAATGGACAGCGTTTACTTGGAAACAATAAAATGGAAAGGAAGTCATCGATGCAGTGAGGGGTAATGCCGTTTGAAAAAAACAAGGCGGGGTTTCATGGGATGGTGGAAAAGATGAATAGATCATGTAGCGTGACACCAGGCAAAACTGAGTTGTGTCCATATGGAAGGTTTCCACTCGAAGTGAATTTGGTGAGAGTAAACAGGAGGGAAATTCTCTCATTCGGATGGATCTATATATCTAGAGTATAGAACTTGAAAACAAGCGATGAATGATAAAGAGAAGCTTGGAGCACGTTTTCTTTTTTCCTTCTACAGCTATTACATTCGAAAATGATTATTTTTTGGCAGGAAAAGATATTCAGAAGCTGATTCTAAAATATTTGTGAAGACACGTGCAGACACACAAGCCGTGAATTTCGCCGGGACAGGGAGTCTGGGCGGCCAGGATGCGTACGCGTTAAGTGCGCACTCTCTAATTGGTTAACGCTAATTGGAAATAAACCTCATAACACCTACAACTGCGTACGACTAAGTATAGAATGAGCTGATTTTGAGGAAGGGTTGAGCAGCCTGTTCCACGTGACCTTCTATAAAGTAAGTGAGCTGTTTGTGTTAGCTCAGCATGAAAGGGAAGCCAGGTAGCTCAGTCCGCTGCATAACTGGTTTATGAGATAAAGTGATGCCAACAGTGTGGCATTAATTATCGCAATGTCTCAGCATACTGTCAGGATCCTGATCTCCCCACTCATCTAATACTTTAGATGATGGCGACAATCACGGTGAAATTTTACTATCGTGAGTTGGAACTGACCTGCCGATGTAATGCACCTTTTTTCTTTCATGCGTTGCATTGGAAAATTTGGATGCAATCACAGAGAAGGGAGTGAGTCCATTTGCTGCTCACTCACCTCCCCCAACAATATCCAGGGACAAGACACGAAAAATATTCCTGTTGGAATTCTGTAATCTTCATAGCAATACTTAAAAACATCGTTATCATTTCGTTTCCAGTTTTACCGATAACAGTCAAAATGTCCAATGAGATAAATCTAATGCTTTGTGAATTGTTTTAATGGCCTGTGCGAGCTTGCAGCAATGTCAGTAATATGAAACGTGCTAAACATCCTTTCCAGAATTTAACACAGCGCAGGATCAGTGGTATGAAAAACGTCATTTTTGCAAAAATCACCTCTGCATCTCTATTGAGTGATGGATATTCACTCAAGGAGTATTTATGACTGGTTTTAAATAACGGTGGTATTTCCCAAGAACAGAACACTCCACAAAATCATATTTTTTAAGAATAAATGCTGTTTTACTCAATGTTCTTTTGCAATTTTAAATATATATGCACACACACATACATGCATGCGCAAAATACGCGCATACACATGTGCGTGTACATTCAGAACATCAGTAACGTATGGTCGGCCATTTGAATGTTCTTCCTGTAGAACGTGGCAGCTTAGAGAATACAGTAATGTCCCTGAAATGTGGTTTAAATGTGGCATAGAAAAATGTGGTGAAAATCTGTTTTATTGAATGCTGCGTACATTGACCGTGGTTTCCTGCGTTGATCATAGGAAATGTCATGTCGCCACTGTACTGTGATTTCCCTTCTATCAGCTTCAATTCATCAGAGAATTCGATTCACTAATATTTCACCAACTTCCTTTGGCATGTTCATATGACACATCGACCCACACTGCACACAACGACAATAATATTCAGCATACTGCAGCCACGAGCACGTGCCATGGTTTTTATAAACAATGAAGACTCAATAATGTTATGCAAGGGCAAATTAAATTCAATTTAATTAGTAAATTCGCAAGAATCCAGAGTAAGATTCAAAATGTCAGAAATTCGCGTGCACGACCTTGGCCAGAATTCCAGCCCAGCAAAGGGGAAAGCCTCCCCTGAATCCCCAGCATCCAAGCAATTGCTTGCTCTATGTGTCCACTTGGAAACCTGTGTGGAAGAACATTCAGCTTGAATGAGAACTTGTGAGAATCCTCCGCTGTCTGACCTAAAGCTGAAACAAGAGCTGTCTATTCCAGCTGGGAGGGAATCGAAATGGAGGTGAGACCAAAATATTACTTGGCGTTTAATGGATATTGTCCTTATTATGATTGTTTAAACACCTGGGCCAGAAATGGCACAAACACAAAGGAGCCCATTCTTAACACCGATCCTGACCTGCTCCGTGATTCTCTATCATCATGGCTGACGCAACACTTTTGTGTCTTTTTCCAGATTATCCACATCATCGTGTTGCCTACTCTATCATAAATAGACATCGAAAATGGAAACCTGTGAGAGGAACATGTTCCGTTTCGAGACAGTTGGTTTTCTACACGAATATTGTTGGCTTTGCAGATGAGCAGCATAATCTGATCTGACCACCTTCCAAACCATAAACTAAACCTCGAAGTTGATGGGACTCGAATTCACGAACTTTGAATAGCAACCAGAGAAGAAACATAGAAGTCCAACACGCTTTCTATTGCACTACAGAGACGGACTAGCAAGCGTATTTTAGCGTCCAAGTTTGCCTTTGACCCATTGCATTCAGGACACCCATCTCGCGTCTGTCTGTCGTCGTCACACTTTCCAGTACTTGTTCCTTATCCACGTGTGCTCTGGCTCTTCAAATGTTCAGCTACAGACTGCTGGAACGTTCTCATGACACTTAGCTTTCCCACATGCTCAGATAACGATTTCCAGATAAGCAACACATTATTGGTGAAAGCATTCTCCCAAATTCTCCTCAAAACATCTTGTCTCCTGTCTTTCATTTATGTCACTCTATTCCTTCCCAATACAGTCTTATCCCTGTCATACATATTTATCCTCTTCATAAAATGTGCACGTTAATCGATTACTCAATCAGTCTTCTCTGCGCTTAGATAAACATCCCTAACCTAGCTCGTCTACCTTCACAATGGGAAACTTCCAGCCCTTGCTATTCTTGTCAACTGCTGTGAACATCTACTCTTGCAATTAGACGCTTCCAGCAGTCTGGCGATTACAACGGACAAGCAAAGTTCCCTGAATTAAAGCCAAAATGTCCGAACAAAATCAGCAGCTCTTTTCATTCTCTGATGAGAAAGGACAGTTAATGTTTCGAGTGCAATGATCTGTCTTCGGAACTGATGGGATGGAAGGGTGGGTGAAGAATATGGAAGAGAGCGGATGGGTTCGAAAATGATTGAACTCGATGTTGGGTTCTAAAATTTGCATGGTCTGTCAGTTGAAAATGAGTTACAGGTCTTCTAGCTTGTGTTGTGCCTTGAAGGAGCACTGCAGCAGACCAGAGACCGAAATAGTGGCCTGGGAACACAGTGTCTCGATGAGAGTGGGGCTGGAAAATCACAGCAGTTCAGACAGCATCCGAGGAGCAGTAAAATTGACGTTTCAGGCAACAGCCCTTCATCAGGAATACAGGCAGAGAGCCTGAAGGGTGGGAACACAGTGTGATGTTGAAAGTTACATGAGACTGGAAGAGTGGGATAGATTTTTTTTGATTCTAGACAGAACGTAAGTGATCTCAGCTATGTCACCGACTCTGTTTTCCTCTCTCCATTGCACAGAGATCACATTCTGAGCAGGAAATACAGTTGCCTCGATTAAATGAAGTGCAGACAAATCTCTGGAAGGTGTGACTGGAAGCTTCAACAGTGAGGAGAAACATCAGAAAGCAGCAGGAAATTTAGCTTACTCCATAGAACGTTACAATGCAGTGAAGGCACTTCGGCCCTCGCTGTTGCAGCGACCTGTAAAAATAATGCGATGTCAATTTTAATGGAAAATTAGCATTTATTTTGAAACCAATAAAAGCAAAGGAAAAAAAAACTAAGAACCTGACTTTGCAGAGGCAAATAGTGCAGACAGAGTGAAAAAAATGTAATGTTAAACCGAAATAATAGCAGACTTACAAGGCCAGTAAATTACCATATCAACAGTCAAGGAATGGGAAAAAAAAACAACTCCGTATCTGGAAAGGAACTCGAATGTTTCAGGCCCCTGACATTGAGGTGTTGCTAAGAAGAAGCGAAGTCCAGTCTCAAGGGAAAATGTGGAACGTGCGCCAGTTTTTGGGTAGATACAGGCGCAACATATTCAGTCCTTTAATCAAGGCAGTTGAGAGAGTCGACGCAATGGATGCATCAAGATTCGTGACACGAGAGAGATTAACCGCACCCCTATTGTGCGAAACCAGTAATGGTGAAACATTCCAATTCTCATTTCTGTTCTCGGAATTCTGTCCTTTAAATCTGATGGCTGGTGGTCTCACAGTGAGACTGGGGTCGGATTTGCTCAGTACCCCGACAGGCTTGCAGGTAATACAAAAAAAAATCTTTCTCAGCCCAGGCTGTAAAATATGACTCACCACCCCGATGCATGGCTATGAGTGGTGATTAAGCCAGAGAGCCATAAGTTCAGTGAGGGATTCATTCGCCCAGGAAGCAAGTAACCATGTTGATCCCATTAACACCGCTTATCTTGCTGGAGATGTGCGGAGCTGCACAGCACGCATACACCGTCATGGACCTTGCAAATCATATGAGAAGTATTGCTTTAGGATATTGGTTGAACGAGATCAGTTATTATTGTGCGAATTTTATTAGAATGATAACATTTGTACAGCCACTGTAAGCTTATGCAAAGTATCTGTGACGGCAAGTAGACCCTATCTTTTTGATGTGGAACGCTCCTTTCCTCATGTACCATTGGTGAACACATTAAGTAACAGGTGATAGGATTTGGGACCATGGGTACGGCTGGCACACAAAAAAAGTGAAAGCTTGTGTCTTCAGGGACGATGTGCATATCTGCTTCAATACAGATATAAGGACATATATGAAGAAGCTAAATTGGCTAATTCAGGCAGATAGGGCAGTCCAGGTAACCACCGCCAAGAGGGTATCCTGGCGTTTAGCTATGGTAGATGTCTCGGACCCAAGATTAAGAAGGGTCTCTGCTGAGTGCAGGGCAAAAGGAAAACGTGATGTAGGGTTCATACAAAGCTGTGAACCAAAAAGAATAACCCCTAAGTCTGAGTATCGTCCTTGCAGAATACAAGACCAGTTAAAACCCGAGGTTGTAAAGGGAATTCCTCCAGTCTTTGAATCTCTCCTGAAGGCAGGAGTGATAATCCCTTGCGGAAAATCACCGGTGAGAGCCCCCATTTTTCTGGTCAAAAAGGCAAACATTCCAGGTGAATCGGGGAAATGGAGGTTTGTTCAAGACCTGCAGGTAGTCAATTATGCTGTTGTTCCGCCCGTCCCAAATGTTCCTTATCCTTGTACTATATTAGCTCAAATTCCACCGGACAGTAAATGGTTCTCTGCTGTGGATTTAGCAAATGCTTTCTTTCGTGTACCAGTACACCGAGAAAGTCAATTCTGGTTCATTTTTACATTCAAAGGCAAATCGTATACGTTCACGTGATTTTGTCAAGAGTACTGAGTCCCCCACCATAATTAATGAGGATCTATGCAGGAGTCTGGAGGCTCTTCTTTTCACCCCGGGATCTGCGGTTCTGCAGTATACAGACGAATGCTTAATAGCAGCACCAACAGAGGAACAATGTGAGAAAGACACGCTTGCATTGCTCTGCCATCTAGCCAGGGATGGGCACAAAGCTAGTTTCGCAATACTACAGTTTGTTCAACAACAGGTGACGTTTTTAAGGTCACATCTTATCTGAAAAAGAGAAGGCCATTGGTCAAGACAGAGATCAAGCAATCCAGCGAATTCCAAAGACTCACATGAAGAAACAACTGCTATCCTTTTTGGTCATGTGCTCTGACAGTAGAATGATTATCCCACATTTCGCAACCCTTGAGGACCCTCTAAGTGAAATTTCCCATGGCTAAGCGTTGCAGAACTAGAGTACGTTGCAGTTGAATTGAAAATGGACCTCCAAACAACACCTACGCTGGGGGTCCGAACCCAAAGAAGCCTTTTGTACAAACGGGAGATGAGAAGCGTGGCTGCATGACATCGTTGCTGATGCAGGATAATGCGGGAAAATTGAGGTAGGTAGCTTACATTTCGGCTAAACTTCGACCCCGTAGAGGCAGGATTGCCAAAATGCCTGCGATCCGTGGCTGCACCTGAAAACGTTTATTGTATCGTCCAGGGGCACAGTCGGCTCTGGTGAATTAACCATCCTGCTCCCACATGTATCCTTACTGTGTTCCGAGCAAAACACAGCACACATGTCGGTAGCATGTTAACTCAGGCACAATACTGTGCTATTGGAGATGCTTAACATGACAATAAAGAGATCTAACGTCCATAATGCTGTTCTCCTTCTCCCCACAGAAGGAGAAGGAGACCCACGTGACTGTGTCGCTGTAACGAATGGAATTTGCAGCCCAAGACGAGACATGCAGAAATCACAAATTCAGAATCAGGATATGTCGTTTTTTTGTGGATGGGTCAGCATTCAGGAGCTAACGGACAGGCCAAAATTGTGTTTGGTATGCTGTAGTAACTTCCCACGAGGTAGTCAAAACGGAATCACTCCCTTCTCATCTGTCAGCTCAAGCAGCAGAGCTGATTCCCTTGACTGAGGCAACAATGGTGTATATTTGCATCGACAGCAGATGTCCATTCGGGGTTGTGTGTAATTTAGGAACCCTGTGGAAACACAGGGGCTTCTTGACCTATACTGGAAAGCCCAACATACACCGTGGCCTGCTTCTGACCTCCTGGAAGTGGTCCTATCGCCTAAATCAATCGCTGTCTGTAAATGTGAAGCCCACATGAAAAAATTAGGATTCCTTTTCGGCAAGGACAGCAGCCCAGCAGCTGCCAAGTGCTTAGTTGACATGTGAATGTCAAATATGTGTAATCCAAAGCAGACTTATGGGAGTTACAGACGTAGGCCATGCCGGAGAAGAAGCGTGAATGGACAACAGCAATGAGGTAATGGGTGTGGTGTGACCGTATTGGTAAACCCTGTCTACCGCGATCATTGTTCCCATTCTATGCCATATAACACATTGCGAGGACCATGTGTCAAAAGGGGGGATGTACGACAGTACTTAGGCACACTGGTACACTAAGGAATTTACTCATTACTCCTGAAAATATTGTGAATGATGGGTTATCTGTGCGACTAATAATGTGGGGAGATTAGTCAGGCAGAACACCCCCAATCCCGAAGACCCTTTGAACATTTGCAGATGTATTTTATTGAACTAATACCCAGCGAAGGGCATTGTCTGGTATATGTTTCCCAAATGGTTGGAAGCGCTCCCCAAGTCTAAACAGGATGCCCTTGCAGTAGTCCAGGCTTTGCTAACTGAAATATTCCGAGATGGGGAATTCCTGAACGGCTTAGCAGCGACAATGTGACGCAATTTGTCAATATTGCCCTCGAGTAGATCACTGATTACTGGGGAATAAACATGAGACAGCACTGTGCCTACCACCCAGCGACTGGTGGCAATGGAAAGATAAATGCTAAATGAAAAAATAAATTGACAAACGTCGTGAGGATCTTGGGGTGACATGGACAAAGGCTTCCAATTGTGCTAAAGTACATGAGATCCAGAAGGGGAGGAAGAGGTAATCTTGTCCCTTTAGAAATTTTGTTTGTTAGGCCGCCAAGACAGGAATTGGCTGAAGACGTAGGGTAAGACCGATAACAGACATCTATCAGGATGATATAAGATTAGATTACTTGCAGTGTGGGAACAGGCCCTTCGGCCCAACAATTCCACCACGACCATCCGAAGAATAACCCATCCAGAACCACTCAGCTAAATTTACCCCTACACCTAACACGACGGACAATTTAGCATGGATAATTCACGTAATCTGCACATTTATTGGACTGTGGGAGTAAAGGGGAGCACCAGGAGGAAACTCATGCAGACACGGGGAGAATGTACAAAATTCACAGAGACAGTTGCCTAAGGCGGGAACAGAATCCGGGTCTCTGACATTGTTCGGCAGCAGTGCTAAACACCGTGCCACCGCGCAACTGTCGACACTTTTATCTCAAATACAGAATCAAGTAAAGGCAGCACTACCCAAATCAGCAGAAACGAAGATGCACGACCTCGAACCTGGAGACTGGATAGTGGTGAAAGACGTCAGGAGGAAACACTGAAAGGCGAAGAGGTGGGTGGGACTGTTTGAAGTGCTCCTTACAACACAGTCAGCTGTTAAGATCGCCCAAAGAGCAACGTTGATACACACCAGCCATTAGAAACGTGTAGCGGGACTTGAAGAGACATCGGACAACACCGGAACCAAATACATGCAAGTAATGTTTAGTCGACTCATACAAATATGGCGATTCCCTGGCAGGACGATTCGTGAAGGCAGGGGCGTTTGGGATACATCGGAGACGGTAGTCTTAACCGAGGATGGTAAGTTGACTTTTACGTGGCCGTTTAGTAAGCAGTACAACTATAAATGGGACAATAAATATTTATGGAGGGATCCTTATGGTCCCAGTGACTGGCACTTAGTAGTAGCCACCACGGCTGCCGGGACACCTCACAGGGATATAGGTATTATATTATCAATGAGGAGGTGCTATGGCACGGGTAATGATAAACAAGTATCAGAAGAGGGATGAGGAAGACTGGTGGTGTGCAATAGATAGACCCTTCATTGATATATATGGTGAATATAGTGGTACAGCCCCCTCCAGTTAAGGTTAACTGCAGTACCAATGCTGAAACCCGACCAACCACAGCCTTCCATACAGTGGAAGGCAGGGGAGAAACGTGTATTTTCACACATCAGGGGAAACTTCATTTGTGGATCTCCCAGTGTTATATGACGCTGTACTTGAACAATGACTCTTGCTCCGCAACCTATGTAAGTGGTACGATTTTACACAGTGCTTGATCCTTTATCAATAATCAGACCATGATGTCGGGTATAATATGGACCTGTGCATGGGATGGAAGCGGTGCTGCTATCCCGCGATACTGTCTACTGGCACGACAGTGTTCGTCCCAAATGCCAGGAACGGGCGAACCCGAAGTGACATCCCGCGGAAGTGGAATGGTACACACTCGCAGACCCCTAGACTAGACTAGGAACGAATATTGGGTGGTGTATTCTCTTGTGAGCAGGGACAACAATGGCAATAAACATGATGAACGGCCTCACATATAGAGTATTACTGGCAGCAAATGAGATGGAGGAAGTTCTAACGCTCAATAATACTGAGTTAACGGCAGTAAGGGAAACGGTGATAATAAATTGATTAATACTAGACATACTGACGGCCGAGAGATTGGGCGATTGCTAAATGTTCGGTACCTAAAGCTGTTTTAATATTCCTGATGAGTTCCAGAATATCACTAGTGTAATAAATCATATGAAAGTGGCAACTAGACTGCCTCCCCAGCAGATGATTCATGCTTCCAAAGGCTTATCTCCCTTTCAGGCGAATGGGGATATTGGATCCTGCACGCTCGACCAGTTGTAGGACTGTTCTTACACATAGTGCTTTGCGTAGGACCCTGCATATGTACGTGTCGCCTGCATTTGCTTATGAGTGCAGCGGGATAACAAATGGTAAAACGATCAGATGCCCTACAACAGGAAGGTCCGATCACATGGATCACACCACACCGCAATGTTGAAGTGTGTTATATGTGAAGTTTGGGCTATGTTCAGGGCACAACTGAGCAAGTGTTGATACCAACAGAAAGCTTTGTTACTGGCAGCTGGTGTCCGAGGAAAGTTCGGGTGCTCCCTAACAGTTTGATGTATAGCTGTCAGGCTCTGTACTTTTTTGTTGTTGCTGTTATAAAATGACAAAAAGGGGGAAATATAATGGAAATTTGACATTTATTGTGAAATCTACAAAAGCATATGGAAAACAAAGAAGTAAGGGCCTGACGGAAATTAGGGTCACGTATTGCAGACATTTGAAAGTTCTCAGGCGTTCCTGATATGAGGCGTCGTGCCAATGTATCATGTCCCTTTGCAAAGGTCTAAAATAAACGTCTCTTTTTGCACTTGCTAACATTTGAGTCGAATCGATTTATTTTCCACGACAGTACAACTGAGATGCTTCAGTACTGAGTAGCATCCTGTGCAGCTTATTAGCAAGAGCAGACGGCGCACGTTGTTCACCCTGCATGCTTTGTTAGTGTTTTTGAAGATGGTTGGTTCGAATCCAACCGGAGGTTAAGTCTTTCCGAACTTTTGCTGCCTCTGAGCATTCTTCTTGACACATTCCCAATTTCTGCGTCAACGATTTTGGCTGCAGAAAAGACGTCACAAATCGTGTTACCCCCTCAGCTCTCCAGCGAATCCAAAAACTGACCGCTGTTAACTTGGAACAGAAACACAATTGACAAAGATAACTTAATTTCTGGCACACCGAAGCAGGACTGCTCTCTGTGAAGCGCTTGAGTCATCTGGCTCATGAACAGCTCGCACAAATGGCAGCGAGGCAATTCCAAACGGTGCTCACAAGCTCACTGGAGCCTTAGTGCACCACCATTACCTGGAAAGTGTGAAAGTGATATAAATCAGATCAGACGAACAGTGAACCACGAAAAGTGAAGATTACCATTTGCAATCTGTTTTAGATTAGGTTCACAATGCGCAGGTGCCACATCCGGATCAAGTGGGCCAATCACCAGCAGCCCTGTTGAGGACAGAAATGCAGAAAATGAAATGAGTGGAACTCAATTTCATATTGCGACAACGCTTCTTTCAGCCCCAACAACAAAAAACGGCGAGGGGATTCAGCGCAGGATCCGATTTCACATCATCAGTGAAATAAAGATCTCTATTCACTTTCAGAGAAAATGGGGAGCACGCAAAACACCTGGAATATGACGGGGTTATCTCGGGTCCGTATTATGCTGGGGCCTTTTCCAGCTGGACGCTAATGTGATAAGCATAGCGTCAGGGGAACACTGCGTGAATACTGCCACATTGGTGGTTCTGCGTTCTGCCACATCGCAGCGTGGTTCAGAAGGAATGATTATGTTTTATTCTGTTCATCTTCAAGAAAGCTTATCCCTGCCAAACGTTGCCAGCTTAATCCATTAATACAAGCGGAAAAGCTAGGATTCAATTCTCAGCATTCTTAACAACTAGGACCTGAAACGCAGCCTCTCAGCTTGCTCAGCCACCCCGTCAGACAGGCTAAAAGCTGAAAGCGAATACCGTGTACCTGATGATACTTTGCGGCCTGCTCACAGCAAGTGAGCCTGTGCTGCAGAATAAGCAGCAGAAAGGTATCCCTCCACCAAAAAAATTATTCTAGCTCTGGAATCCAAGAATGACAGACCACGTAGCGAGGTTATTCGGAACGCGGTGCCGTAACGAGTTGCAACTTTCCTTTTCTTTCTCATTAATCGTGAATTTTCCAGCAGAGCCCTGAGCAACTGCAACCTGGCTGTCAGCTGAATTGGAAATCTGTGTGGGAATGGAGGAGATGCGACTCACTTGCTGTTAGTAAATTAAACGGTTCTTACTTAGAGATGTACAAAACTCTACACATATTGAGGAAAGTTCAAAGGCGATGTGAGATGTGGCAGCAGTGGTAACTGCATGTTATTGATCTTTCTTCAGTGTGTGAAATGATCTCTGCCTAGTCTCATTCTTGTCTCTTGTTCATGACTGAATCAGACAGAAGGCGTTTCAACAGAGTTGCATTTGACTTGCATTCCTCCCTGTCCATCGTCATACTTTTCTGCAACTCTGTGATATCAAGAAAACAAAATGGATACAATAACATTCGGCACCCTAACGGTAGTTTCCTCAATTTCAGTCAGGCAGTTCACCAGAGTCTGTAAATCTTTTCATTCGTCATCATGACTGAATGACGTATCAGCATGTCCAGTGGTTCGACACTCGAATGTGTGAACTGCTCCAAAACATGACTGAGGATTTCTGGTTTTGGTTCACATAGGTTGAGTTACACTCGAGAGGATCCAAATGCGGCGTTTCAGATCCTACTTCTGCATGCATTTGACAGAGACTGTACATCAGGATTCCAATGTTCGCTGTGACAGGAGCAAATAGGTGTTCTCCTTGACACTGAAGCAGGACAAATTGACACATTGACATGGAAAGAAAATACCTTAGTACAGGTACAGAAAGGATCAATGTCCGGTAACTGTACCTTGAAAGTGGACGCCCATCGAGGTATACAAAGCGAAAGATATTGTCAACCAGGGAGAAGAGAATTTCACTTGAGAGTGTGGAGCCTGAAAAGCACAGCAGTTCAGGCAGAATCCGGGCATCAGTAGAAACGGCGTTTCTGGCAGGAGTGCTTCATCATCTCCAGTCCTCAGTTTATCCGAGGAGAGAAGCTGAACAACGTTTCCCGCAACAATAATTCGGAACTGTCATTCTTTTCAGCGTAGCGGCAGACATGGGCGAGCAAATTCAAAACAGGTTTGTTCATGACTACAACAAGCACGAATGCTCCGTTCCTAACAATTCAAAAACTTCTGCATGTAACAAGGGAACAAATCAAACGGTTTGAACGGAGGACGTGTAGCGTGTGAAGTGAACGGAAATTCGACGTCACAAACGTGCAACCGTGCCTACTGCCATTCGGCCAGCACTGAAACTGGCAGACGCCCAATGTACTACCTTGCTGTTTCGAGTAGATTAATGTTGTCCGGGGTTATTAGCTTGATCGAAAATGTTTGGAGAGGAAGTAACAAAAGAGAAACTGAGTATAACGTTGGAAGTCAGGAAATATTCAATAAAAAGAAGTGTGCAGAAAGGCACAGGGAGATGGAATTCCAACAAGAAGTGTCACTAGTTCCGAGGTTTTAACTCTGTTTTGCTTTCCAATATACTCTCAGACCTGCTGAGATTTTACAGCAATTTCTTTTGTTGGTAAAGAAACAGAAAATGGGAGAATGACACTGGACCGATCCACTCTCTTTCCTCTGTAATATTTGACTTCCCTGTTCAACCAGATCATTTCTGTTCCACAGTGAAACCTCACAATCCTGTCCGACCTATTACTGACAATAAACTATTCATAACCTAAACCCATATTGGCACACAACAAAATCATTTTCCTTGTGAATTCGGAAACTTCCAGGAAGATTTTCCTTCGCTTTCCATCAAAACATTCTGAATGAGTTAATTTTGGTTCGGGACAATCTGACATGGAACCATCACAGTCAGTCCCCCCAACAAGTGGTCATTCCCATTCAGTGGCTCTGAGCACATTGTGTGTTGGACGGCTGGAGTGGAACATGACGTTTTGAAAGGGTCACTGCTAGACTTGTATCTGACACTTCCAGTTAAGTGGGGATAGCTTTCACTCAGAAAGCGACGTGTGATGAAAAAGAGGGAAACAGACGTGGCAATATAAGTAGCACTCTTTTGTCATACTGCAAGTGGAATGGAGAGCAAGGATTGTATTAACAAGGAAAAGCAACCACTATGGGGCATGACCCCACGACTCTCTAGCCAATGCAGGGGAACAGTGGCTTAGTTTATCATTTTATACTGCGCATAATTCACGTGGCACTGCAATTTGCAAGGATTCATTCATTCCTCCCAATCACAAATAACATCATTCATACCTTTCACGTCTCACTGTTATTCCTTCAGAAAATTACAATTTATTTCGCACTTGTATCGGGATTCAATATACAATATTAATACTTAAATATTTTTTACCCTCATGTTTACATCGCCGATGTGATTCCCAGTCACTCTTTCAGACGGTAAATCAATTGGAAAATATACCTAAGGGCACACAATCATTTCTGATTAGAATGTCGGACACCCAGTCTGGCTGACGAGACACGGTCCTCACTATCAACGTTTTCTTTGTATTTCCTGCTGACATCTTTTACCATTTGTCATTTCCGAGACTGAATGTTTGATTAAAAACAGTTCCATGAACAGGAACAATTTTCCAATTATCTGAAGCTGTTTGCAAATTAGAGTGGATTGTTTGCCCCTTTCATACGGCAAGTGCCGTTCCTGAGGAAGGATTTTCTCTGAGCTGTGTCCCAGGGCTGAGCAGGAAGCCGCTGATTGAAGCTGTAGTGGCTGCTTTCTGCTGGCAGCGAACTTTGCAGAGAGTGTGGTCGCATCCTGCTGCGAGTTCCCATCACACTCTACGAGGATTTCGGGTGAAGGTTTGATGATTGCAATGTCGGTACGTGATCGGTCTCAATAATTGATCTGAAATAATTGATCTCTGTGCCTGGGTGAGTTCGACTCGCCAACATTTCAGCCAAATGCGCTGACTATTTCAGACACGGAATGCGGCAGCAAAAGCGGCCCTCTATGTAACAGAAAGCGGGCCGTTTGAATGTATTTGAGTAGGTTTTTTACAGAAGGAGCACTCACTGTTTTCACAGGCAGTCAATATTTTTTTCGCTTTTATGACCGAAAGAACCAGAGGCCTTCGGTACCACAAACACTGAATTGAACAATATGAGTGCCTGTGTTTGCGGCTCCTAAGGCCTCTGGTCATTTCGGTGATAAAAGCGAGAAAATTACTGACGTGTATGTCATGAACCGCTCACACAAATGGCAGAGAGACAATTAAAGCGGTGCTTCCAAGCATCCTGGATATTTAGCGCATTGCCAAGTCCCAGAAATTGCTCAAGTAACAGAAAACAAAACAAAACAACAATGAACCATGAAAAGTGAATATATCCAATTCCATTCTTCATTAAATTCGGCCAACAATGGTGCCTCCGTTTGATCGAGAAAGCCAATCACCAGCCTCCCTCATCAAGATAGTAATGAAGGAAAGTAGAGAAGTACAACAACGTTTTATCACGCGATTGCCCGCCGTTTCGCCACAGCAACAAAAAACAGTGATCAGATTCAGTGCAAGATCTGGTTTCACAGCAGCGTTGAAAGAACGATCTCCATTCACTTTCATGGAAAACGGTGTACAAAACAAATAGTCTGGAATATAAACACCCAGCACAGGCTGCTTCGGTCCTACGGCTGCCGAGACTTTCATATGAAAAGAGTGGGTTTGTGGCTGTCCATATTATAGTGACAGGTGTTGGCCTCGCTCGAACTATCATCCTTGATATTCTAGAGATTGGTATCCTCACCTTGCACGCGGGAGTTGAGGGTGCAATTCTCTGCGGCGGAAAATCAGAGAGTTTGTGAAGCTTGGGTCATCGGAGTTGTTGTTGGAATTTTCAACGCAGCGGGGAAGAAGATTTGCAGTCTTTTCCTCCCCTTTCTCGATGACATTCTCAGCGCTGCAGAAGCTCATGTGAAACGCTTCGGCCCTGTGGTGTTATGAATTGAATTAGTTACAATCCCGCTGCTTCTGATTGTTGTGGTTGGAGAACCCAAGACCCAATACCCATCAAGTGCAGGACAAATGTATTTGACGAGATTCCAACAAGGGACTGCACGAAACAATATATTGGAGAAATAGACTGACTACGTGCGAGCTGCATTCCTAAAGTTAATCTAGCCCATAAACGCCATGGGCAGCTGTTTTCTTATATCGATATGCAGGACACTGAGTATCTCTGATTGTGGGAGTAGGAACTGGGATTATCTGACCATCTGCAGGACAGGTTCCTTCCTTGTGTGAGGTAACTCCTGATGGAACACATGTAAAACTCTATTGCGCATTGAGAAATACATACAAATAGTACCCAGAGCAGTATTTCTGTTGTGTTTCTGTTGCTGCTCTAGTCATGCCCTACAACACTGTATGTATTCTGTGCTTCGTGAAGGTTAAGTGAGTGCTTCTATGATCGTATTGTGGGCAGTAATCTGCGTTTTAACATCAATAACGTGCGTGTGAAGCCCAGGCCCACCAATGCATTTTGCATTTTTTGTCTTTCATTTTTTGCATTATGTGCAATTGCAACACAATAAATAATTAATTAATATTGGAAGATGATATACAGAGGCGTGAGAAAAGCAGGCTGCTCGTGATATTTATGCAATGATTAGTGATTTCCTTGATTCAGGAAAAAGGTATGTAACTTGTGTTTTGTCTTGAGATAAGGAACAGTGAGAAAAGAAGTCAGCAGCAGGTGTCGTTGACAAGCCCATTCGCAGTAACCAGACGTAGAAGAAATAAGACATACAAGAAAAAATACGGTGTGTGAGTTCGAAAGGATGGCAATAATCATGGGTGATCTTAATTTCCCCTCTACCACTCCACGTTCTATTGTAAAGAATGTTCGGAGAACAATAATCAATAAACTCTGCATGGCCCATAGAACAAGACGAAACATATCTTGGTCATCGGTTACTTTATAGGCAACTTAGTTTCTGTCTTTTCTTGGAAACCACCTGAACCACACTTTTATTGGGCTTCTTCCCATATTAATATTAGTCTCTCTTTTCATTATTCCTACCAAAGTGCATGACCTCACACTCACAACATGAAACAGCAAGATTTCTCCACTCACTCATACTATCGATATTTTTTGCAGATTTGCACGTCCTCATCAAAATAAGTATGCTCACTGATTGCGTATCGACAGCAGAACTCGACACCTTTCACTTTTCCACATCCTCCAAGACATTAAGACAGATAAATCATTGACCATTCTGGATTTCACTAATTATATGTTTTCAGCTTGAAAAGTGTTCAATTATCCCGATTTGGTGACTTCTTATGAGTAGACAGTGGACAGTTAATGCTGATTTATTACTCAACACCGTGAACTCACTTATTGTGCAATGATCATTTATATGGCTCCTAATTGAGTGCTTGATAGAAATTCGGAAGGACTATACCGAACAGCTCTCTTGATCAGCTCTGCTTGTCATGTTAACAAAGAAATCTGGCAAATTGGCTCGTGTGATTTTCCTTTCAATAATTAATATTGACTCAGTTTGAGTGCAACATCCTAAGATCTCATCCTAACGTTGTGTTTTTATTCATTTTAAATAGTGTCTAACATTTTCCAAATAACAGCAAAGAGATTAGAGCAGATAGAAACAATTTAGCCCATCAAGTTGGCGACAGCTTTTGATATCTCGGCTTATTTGTATAATCCTCAACTCCACTTTTCAGCCTTATCTCCGTGGCCCTTGATTGTGGACTGACTACATGACTGTCTATCTCAGCCTTGAATGCACCCATTCTTGACAGACCTCTGTTGGATGCATTTCGACAGACTTGCTATCCTCCGAAAGAGAGAATATTTTCCTCACGTCAGTCTTACTTGTTTGACACCATCTGCTGTGACAAGACTTACTGATCCCACATCTTCCACATCTGTAAATCAGAGCAGAATATACACCTGAAAGTCGGTCTTCACTCTGCAGAGCCAGCTGTGAATATTTGAAACATTTTCATATCTTGACCATAGATTACACAAAGAGACACGAATTGCACATTAGATTTGCCAAGGTCACTTAAAGTCATAGAGTCATAGAGATGTACAGCATAGAAACAGACCCTTCGGTCCAACCTGTCCATGCCGACCAGATATCACAACCCAATCTAGTCCCACCTGCTAGCACTCGACCCATATTCCTCCAAACGCTTTCCACTCATATGTCCATGCAAATGCCTCTTAAATGTTGCAATTGTACCAGCCTCAAACACATCCTCTGACAGCTCATTCCATACACGTGCCACCCTCTGCGTGAAACACGCTGATATTTGGTTTGGAGAGAACAGAGGAGTTTCCTTGAGGGAGCTGCAACCACAGATTAGCATAGTCACTGAGTCCTCCAGCACGGAGAGAGACTCTTTGGTCCAAACTGATCCATGCTGAGCAAGATTTTCATCCACTCTCACCCCACTTCCGTACATTTGACGCAAATCCTTCCAAACCTTTCCAATCCATCTAGTTGTCAAAATGCCTGTAAACCACTTTTGCTGGCATCATATTCCGAATGCGTACTACTCTATGTGTATAGGATTTGCCTATCAGCTTTCCTCTTATACTTTACCCTCTAACTTTAAACCGGTTAAACTTATTTCAGCAAGGCGTTCTATAACGTTCCCGACAGTATGCTATGATACAAAATTCGGAGGAATGCAATTGTGGGAGACATAACAGTTTGGATTAGTAATTGGCTTGCTGAAAGAAAACAGAGGGTTGTAGTTGACGGAACTTGTTCATCTTGGTGTCCAGTTACTGGCGGCATACCGCAAGGGTCGGTGTTGGGTCCACTGCTGTTCGTCATTTTTGTAAATGACCTCGATGAGGATTTAGAAGTGTGCGATGGTAAATTTGTTGACGACTCGAAGGTCGGTGGAGTTGTAGATAGTGACGAAGGATGTCGTAGGTTGCGGGGAGACATAGATAGGATGCAGAGCTGGACTGAGAGGTGGCAAATCGAGTTTAATGTGGAAAAATGTGAGGTGATACACTTTGGGCAAAGTAATTGGAATGCACAGTACTGGGCTAATGGTAAGATTCTTGTGAGTGCAGATGAGCAGAGAGATCTCGGTGTCCATATACACAGATCCCTGAAAGTTGCCACCCAGATTGAGATGGTTGTTGAGAAGGTATACAGTATTTTGGCTTTCATCAATCGAGGGATTGAGTTCCTGAACCAGGAGGTTATGCTGCAGATGTACAAAGCTCTGGTCCGGCTACGCTTGCAGTATTGTGTACAGTTCTGGTCACCGCATTATAAGAAGGATGTGGACGCGTCGGAAAGGGTGCAGAGGAGAGTAACAAGGATGTTGCCTGGTATGGAAGGAATGTCTTACGAGAAAAGGCTGAGGTCCTTGAAGGTGTTCTCGTTGGAGAGAAGGTTGAGAGGTGACTTAATAGACACATATAAGATAATCCAAGGGTTAGATAGAGTGGACAGGGAGAGCCTTTTTCCAAGTATAGGAACGGCAGACCACGAGGGCATACAACTTTAAAGTGAGAGGAGATAGGTATAAGACAGATGTTAGAGGTAGTGCCTCTACTCTGAGGGAAGAAAGGGTATGGAATGATTTGCCTGTATCGGTAGTATATTCGCCAAGTTTAAGTGCATTTAAGTCGTCATACGACAGGCAAATGGACGTACATGGAATAGTGCAGGTGGGATGAGCTTCAGATTGGGATGATCGGGCGGTGCAACATCGAAGGCCGAAGGGCCTGTACTGCTCTGCAATGTTCTATGTTCTATGGTACCCTCTCGTCCTTGATTCCAGAACCATAGGAAAAAAGATTAATGTATTCACCGTATCCATACCCGTCTTGACCTGATGCAAGTCTCAGCCTCCTGTACACTAAAAAATAAAAAAAGGCCCAGCTTGTCCAGCCTCTCCCTATAACTTCCCTCAGATGAGAGAGGCCTGGCAACATGCTGGTAAATTTCTTGTACACTCTTTGCAGTTTAACAACCTCCTTCATATCTCAAGGCGACGAAAACTACAATACTCCAAGTGCGCCCCACCAATGTCTTGTTCAACAGCAACATAACTACGGAGGAGCAGAAGAATCGACGTTTCAGGCATGTGCCCAAAACGAGCATTCGCCTGCTCCTCGGATGCTGCTTAACCTGCTGTGCTTTTCAAGGACTGCACGCTGACTCTGATCTCCAGCATCTGCAATCGTCCGTTTCTCCACCCTGCAACATAACCTCCCAACTGCTCTCCACAATATACTTACTGATGAACAGCCTTCTTCACTACCCTGACTCTATGCAAATCCAATTTTAAAGGACTGTACACCTCAACGCCAAGGTCCATATGTTCCAGCACACCTGTGAGGGTACTACTATTCACCATGAATCTCCTATCATGATTCAGCATTCCAAAATTCAACACCTTACATTTATTTGTATTACATTTTATTGACTGTGTTTGGCCGCCTTCACCAGCTGATGAAGCTCTTGCTGCAATATCTGACAATATTCCTCACTGACCACGATATCTCCTATTTTAATGCTATCTGAAAACTTACGAATCATATCTTGGGCATTCTCATCCAAATTATTGACATGTTTATCTAAAAAGCAATTGGAATAGCACCGACCCACAGGCTTCCAGACCGACCAGAATCATTCTACTGTTCGACTTTCCATCCTGCCATCAAGCCATTGTGTATAGAATTTGCCAGCTTCCCCTGGATTCCATGCGATCTCACCTTCCAATGCTGTCTACCATGCAGAACCTAACCAAGCGGCCTTACTAAAATTCTGAATGATCACATTTACCGACCTGCCCTCGTCTACCGCCCTGGTAACTTATAGAGTCAAAGAGATGCATAGCAATGGAAACAGACCCTTCGATCTAACCAGTCTATGCCGACCCAATATACCATCCCAATCTAGTCGCACCTGCCACCATCCGGCCCATATCCCTCCAAACCCTTTCCATTCATATACTCATCCAAGTGCCTCTTAAATGTTGCAATAGTACCAGCCTCCACCACATCCTCTGGCAGCTCATTCCATACACGAACCACCCTCTTCGTGAAACAAAATTGCCCCACAGGTCTATTTTATATCTTTCCCCTCTCACCGTAAACCTATGCCCTCTAGGTCTGTACTCTCCGACCCCAATTGCTTTTTAGATAAACATGTCAAAAATTGGATGAGAATGCCCAAGATATGATTCGTAAGTTTTCAGATAGCATTAAAATAGGAGATATCGTGATCAATGAGGAATATTGTCAGATACTGCAGCAAGAGCTTCATCAGCTGGGGAAGGCGGCCAAACACAGCAAATAAAATGTAATGAAGATAAGCGTGAGGTATTGAAAATACTTTGTCTATTTATCATATCCATGCCACACATTGTTTTGTAAACCTCTATAGGGGCACCCCTCAGCCTCAGACGCTCCAGGGAAAACAGCCCCAGCCTGTTCAGCCTCTTCCTGCAGTTCAGATCCTCCAACCCTGACAACATCCTTGTAAATGTTTTCTGAGCCCTTTCAAGTTTCACAACATCTTTCCAATAGGAGAGAGACCGGAATTGCATGCAATATTCCAACAGTGGCTTTACTAATGTCCTGTACTGTCGCAACATGACCTCCCAACTCCGATTCTCAATACTCTGACCAATAAAGGAAAGAATACCAACGCCTTGTTCACTATCTGATCGACTTGCGTCTCCACATTCAAGGAGATACGAACATGCATTCCAAGGTCTCCTTGTTCAGCAACACTCCAAAGGACCTTACCATTAATTGTATAAGTCCTACTAAGATTTGCTTTCCCAAATGCAGCACCTCTCATTTATCTAAATTAAACTCTATCTGCCACTTCTCAGCCCATTGGCCGATCTGGTCCAGACCCTGTTGTAATCTGAGTTCACCCTCTGTAATTCAGCTGGCGTTGAAAGCACTGGACAAATAAAACTTTTATTTTCACGATCCATTTTTATGTTTATTAATCTCTCTGCACATGAAATGAAAATTCCCATCCACTTTAATGGATTACATTCCCTCCAGTAATGCCCTTCGGCCCAAACAGTCCAAACCGACACTCTGAAGAGTAACCCACCCAGACTCATTTCCCTGTGACTAATGCACCAAACACTATGGGCAATTTATCTCGGCAAATTCACCTGACCAACACATGTTTGGATTGTGGAACGAAACGCACGCAGACAGGGAGAGAAAGTGCAAATATCACACAGACAGTGGCCCGACATTTGAAGCAAACCTGGAACCCTGGCGCTGCGAGGCAGCAATGCCAACTGCTGAACCACGATTATCTCTCATCAACGCGTGTAATTCAACTTGATCACCCAGCATCCTACTCAGGGCTGAACCAAGAGAGGGCTACAGTGAATACTGGGGTCTGATTGCGGCAGGGAAAGCCAAATACTGATGTTTCAGGTTGGAAAACTTCATTCCATAAGATGTATTAAGCATGGGAGGTAAATGTGTCGTCGGGGCAGAGTGTGAAACATGATGGATTAGAAATCCATTGGGATTTCCCCATGCAGTTTAGAATTCTGCTGAATACGTTTTCAATGACTTCCGACAGGACGATATCGCGCTCAAACTTGAAAAAAGAACAATATTAACAAACCATGCCATTGCTCGAGAAGATTTTGGAACCTCAAATTCTTCATCAAAACTGTACCACTATCTGAACGTTGACCATTCCTCTTTCACAGATACTGCTGGACGCATCGAGTTTCTGCAGTATTTTCTGAATGTACTATGCAAATGTGCAACTTTACGTGAATCACAGTCCCCTATGTACTGACCCTGGACAGTGGCAAGTTTTCTTCCTGTTCGTCAAAGCGCCCATCCCCACCGCTCTCTCCCAAATCACTATGAACAGCCGCAGGAAATCACTGGTTCAGCTTCTTCACTCCAAAGTGTCACTTACCGGCCTTTGGACTCCCTCATCATAAACAGAATTCTTATCCCCGGATATGGTGCAAGACAGAGGATAGTGAAGAGGTTTTTGGGAAATATTGACATTTGAGAGCGGAACAATGTTAAGGAGGCAAAACATAGACACCAGTCTCCAGCTTTGTGGATCTTCATAAACTTTTTGGGAAGTGGAATCGGAGGGGAATGAGCAAAGGTGAGCTGTCGGACAGAACGGAAACTGTCAAGACAGCTTCCCCCTATTTAAGGGGATGGGACATTAACTCTGATGTTCTCGGCACAGTAACTGATCTGGGACATTGAAAGATTTCTCGTCTTTTTACAGTAGGATTCCGGGACAATGAAAAAGCTCGGGCCAGACAAATACTGAGAGGCTGGAACTCAGACTCTCCCGGTTGTGGGAGAGAGGCTTCCAGTGACCTGAGTGCGCCTGCAATCAGTGGGATCAGATTCTTCCTATGTCTGCATAATGAGCGCCCCAGAAGTTATTTTGGAAATGTACATCTAATAGAGGACAGTTGTCATTCTGCGAAGGGCAGACTGAAGTTGAGATTCAGTAACCACCTACTTTGGAAGATCATGCGATATGCTGGATTGCACGTGTCAGCGCATTAGTCAGCTGAATGGATGACAGCTGATGACAGCTGATTCAAGAGCCCCCAGGGCGAGAGGGATTGCTGTCCTTAATGCACTTGTTTGCTTTGCTGCACTCTGCTCCCTGTCTCCTACTGCATCAGTTTACTTATGCATTTTATTGGTTTAATTCCTGGGCAATTGTCAGCTTCACTTCACGAATCAGCATACATATCAGAATCTCTCATTAGCTGATAACGTCCGCTATAAAATGGAAAATGTCTTATCTGCTGTAATGCTGTTGCTGTTCCCATGAGTTGGTGAAAGTCTGGCCTTCATTCATTACCTTTATCTTCTCTTTTCTGTCCAGGAGCAACAAGTTTGAATGGAGAATTTCTACGTCAATACGCATGTCTATTTGTCTCCCTTTGTCTCTCTGCACCATCTCACACTCTTCAACATTCTCCCACTTTCTGTCTGTCCATATCCCTCATTTTCCATTCCTACTCTTGGAAAAGTTTGAAATTCGGTGACAGTTTGAGAGTATACCTGTTTCCTGGCTTTCTCCGCACACCAGCCAGAGTGTGCAGAACTGGGCTCTCACTCTCCAGGTAATATCTCTGTCACTTAGATCTGAGGTCAGTTGACATTTCTTCACTCAAAATGTTATGAGAATTTACAAATGTAAATAGAATTCATAATCGACAAGAAGAAAAGCAGTTTCACTCCAATTATAGGATTTCAATTACGTCATTGCTGTTTGCCTAAAATTAATGAATGGTGACAGCAGACAATGAGAGATATCATCGCGCAATGGATGCGTTATTACAACATTTCCTGGCAAGTCTGCAGTGTCTCCAACCTCACTTCATTATTTCAAAAAACTTGCTATGACGGATCGAGACTAAAAGTAGAAGATGTGGTGAAATCATTGTTGAACAGTGTAAAGAATCTCGGAATTGAATGAGCAGGATAGAACATTGACTAATGGGTCCACAGCAGGCCACAGGCCTTCGCATCATGAAATAACAACGGGCTGAGCTCAAACACAAGAAGCATGCTGAGCCGTCACTTTCGCGATATAGGATCAACAACACGGCGTTTACAAGAGGTTTATGCAATGAACTTTCAATGTACGGAACATTTCAGAGCATTTGACACCATACTCGCCTGGTTATTACCAGATGCTTTAACTGACTGAAAATGCACTGAAAGAGACAATCTCTTAGTGCTTTGCTTTCAAACAATTGCTTCAACTCTGTAATCAGACAGGAAAAAGAGGATGCGTTCATCCTCTGGGGACCGATAAACCGCGTGATTATGCACAGAGGGAATCTCAGACCAAGAGCACAGGGTAATTGTGGCGAATTTACCAGGAGTGGTGTGTGGGTCGGTGTTAACAGTGAATAGTATGTGCAAACCCATCAACACTGGCACTCAGCCTTGCACCAACAGCTCCTCACTCACCTCTTGCCTCATGTCTCCCAGTCATCATTGACTTCCAGTTTATCCTACTCCCCCTTCGAAACTTCTCACTGTTCCCGACCACATTCGGGTTTCCACTTCGAAAGTGCAGCCGTTTGAAACGAATTTCTGGAGTTTGCACGTCACTCTTTGGGATCAGCTTCACTGCCCATCCATAATTACTCCAGAGATCGAGATGGTATGTTGCATTACAGAATCCTGGATGTACTCAGCACAGAGATGCATCCATGATGTCGCTAGGGAGGGAGTTCTAAGAATTAAACCAAGCGACATTGAAAGAACAGTGAGATAGTTTCAGCTCAGAAAGGCGAGATTCTTAGAGGTGATTTGCGGTAACAGGTGTCTCTTGCACCTGCCTCCATGATCCTTTTAGTTGGAGGCAACAAATTACTGGATTGATTCTGGCAGATCCGCGTTTATGTTCTGAGTGGAAGCAGGAAATAGTTTTCATTCAGATAAACCACAAGAGGAGAAATAAATCTTCATTTCCAGAATGTGAATTGATCCAGGTCTGTGCGATTCAAACTCAGACTCTGAAGCAGAGACTCCACTAATGCTGACAATAACCCTTGACCTAACCTGTCCAAACTCTTGTGCCTATTTTCTTTCTCCCCCCGTTTTGAAGCACCAGTCCTTGCCGGGAGTGGTGAAGGCGTTAACTCCTCCCTTGCAGAAAAACAGTGGGGCCAGAGATCCGATCTATCTGTCACGAAGCGGGAATTGCTTTGCTCAGAACAGACCGGGTGTGCTGTTTGGGACTGAAACTGTGTTCGATCACACCCAGACACGGTGTAACAGCCGCCAATAGATGTGGAGAATGTTCGGGCAGATTCAGACCCACTCTGGAAATAGACTGTATCCTGAACTCAGAGGAGCTAAGTGTCACAGACAGAAGGCAGGAGAATTAAGTTTGGAGCGACATCAGCCATGATGAAATGGCCGGGCAGACTCGATGGGCTGAAAGCTCCATCTGTCCTCTGATGCCTTCTGGTCCCTGGCCATCCGGAATCGAAGGAAATTGAAACAGTTAACTTTTCAGTTCGAAGTCCTCCGGTCATAACTGGGTGAGGGGAGAGATGGAACAGGTCTGATATAAGTTTAGATGCGGGGAAATTGTTTGGAGACAAAGTTTTTGAAGAGGATCTCAGTATAAAGTTGGAAGTCAGGAGATATTCAATAAAAAAGAAGGGTGCGTAAGGCAGAGGAGGATGGTCATGGAGAAAGAAGTGTAACTGGTCTTGAAGTCTAAACTCTATTTTCTTTTCCAAGATTCTACCAGACACGCTGAGATTTTCCCGTAATTTCTTTTGTTGGTACTGAAACAGAAGATGGGAGTTTGTTCCTGTTTCAATCAGCTCTCTCTGATCTGTTGAAGTTTGTATTCCCCGTTCGATCAATTCTGATCCACACGAAAACCTCACTTTCCTGCCCCATCCCTACCCGTGTTACTGACAATAAACTGTTCATGACGTAAACCCACGTGTGCACGCAACAGCATCATTTACCGAGTGATTTGGGAAAAGTTCTGGGAGAGTTCCATTCGATTTCCATCAGAGCATTCTAAATCAGTTAATTTTGTTTCAGCACCATTTGACGTGGAGCCGTCACTGTCAATCTCCCGAGCCTGTGGCCATTCGCATTCCACGTCTCTTGACACTTTGGTTCGTGCACGGTTGGAATGGAAACTCACGTTTTGAAAGGGCCATTTTTTATCGTGTATTCAGCTGAACTGATAAACTTGTCTCTGGCACCTCCGATACAGTGGAAACAATTTTTGCTCAGAAACCAACATAGGATCAAAATCAGCGGTAACAATGTGTCAACAAAATCTGCAACATTGAGCGAATATGCTCTTGTGTGGGGTTGCAACATTGAAAATTCAATGGAGAGCTGCGAACTTATTAACAGATAAAAGTGCCCCTACATGATACTGCATTTGCCAAGAATTGTCCACTCACTCATACTATCTAAATCGGTTTGCAAAAATTTCCATATCATCACAATACGTGTATTGTGTATCGGCAGCTTTTCACTCTTCCACTTCCTCCAATACATTGGGTCAGATAAATCATTAAATCAGATGACTGACTAATCTGGATTTCACTAAAAATATCTTTCCAACTTGAAACTGCTCATTAATCTCGATTCGGTGATTTCTGTTAAATAGACAATGGACAGGCAATGCTGCTTTATTACCCAACACCGAGAACTCCTTTCTTGTGTAACGGACTTTTATATAGCCCCTTATTGATTGCTTGCTAAAATTCAAATGAACTATCCTGAGCATCGTCCTTCATCAAGTCTGCAGGTCATGCTACCAAAGAAATCTGTCTGATTGTCATCATGTGATTTTCCTTTCAAAAATGATGTTGACTCAGTTTGACTGTAGTCATCTCTTCTAAACTTTCTTATTTTCTTAATTTGCAACGGTGTTTCACATTTTCGAAATGACAGCAAATACATTAGAACAGATGGAAGCAATTTAACCCATCAAGTCAGCGACAAGTTTCAATGAGATCACGGCTGATTTGGTTAATGCTCAAATCCCCTTTCGGCCTCATGTCTATGGCCCTAGATTCCCGAAGTGACCAAATGCCTACCTTTCTCTGCCTTGCATGTATACAGCATTGACAACACTCTGTTGCAAATAACTTCACAGATTTGCTACCCTCTGAAAGAGAAAATATCCTCCACACCTATGTCTTACATAATTTACCCCTTCCGCTGTGATGAGGCCTTCTGGTGCCACATTATCCCAGTTGCCTATCAGAGCAGAAAAATACCCTCAAGGTTGGTCTGCACTGTCCAGTGCCAGCTCTGATGATTTGCAGCATTGTCTTTTTTGACTTTTGAATGAACAAATAGACATGAATCTTTCTCAAAAACACTTCATTGGCTGTAATGTCGCTGGCAGTGTAGTGCGCTAGAAAGTCGAGTGCTTCATCACAAATACATCACTTTCAAAATGTAATCTCTGTTTCTCTTTCCACAGTTACCGCTACACCCGTCGGTTTTCTGCAGTATTCTGTGAATGTACTGTGCACAAGTTCTGAAAATCATGACATTCCTTCAATCCCAGTTCTCTGGACAATGATCCTGGGCAGTGACAATACTTCCAAATTCTCGTCAATGTGCCAATCTCCAACGCTCCCTCCCCCATCAAGTTAAACAGCTGCAGAAAAGCTTCAGTTAACCTTCTTTGCTCCAAAGAAAACTTCGGGAATCTCTCCTAATATCAGGAAATCTTGACCCTGGACATGGTGCAAGACTGAGGATTGTGAAGAGAATTTGGGAAAATATTACCAGTTGGCAGGTGTGAAAAATGTTAAAGAGGCAAACCATATAACCCAATCTCCAACTCTGTGAGAAGTGAAATCAAAGGAAAATGAAGAAGGGTGATCTGTCCGAATGAGCAGAGAGAGTCAAGACAACTTGCCGTTCTTTATGAGGACAGAACATTAACTTTGATGTTCTCGGGACATGAACTGATCTGAGACATTAAAATAAATCTCGTTCCCGTACATGACAAATACAAACCTCATCTCGGCTCCGGGACATTGACAAAAACTCGGGACCATACAAGAGACTAGGAGGTTCGCAGTGAGATGTTCCCAGTTGCAGGATAGCTGGTCCAGTGACATGCGTGTATCTATCGTGGATGGGATCAGACTGTTCCCATGTCTCCATAATGAATGTTCCAGAATTTATTTTGGAAACAGTAAATTGATAAGAGGACACTTCTCAGTCTGGAAAGGACAGACTGAATCTGTCACAGCACGCAAGGTTTTAGGTTGGACGTTTTAGCGTATTCAACCGTTAAATGAAAAGTTGCTGGTTCAAAACTTCCAAAGACGACAGCGATCGTTGCTATTAAAGCATCTGTTTTCCCTGCTGCAGGGTTTCATGTTTCTAATGGGGGCAGGAAAATGTTCCTCAAACGGAACATTTCCGTGTGAACAACCACAAAGAACTTTCTGCAAAGTTTTAAAGGTTCACGTAATGAACCGTGGACTCTGGGAATCTGAAACAAAATCAGAACCTGCTGACAAAACTACTTGCTTTGGCAGTACCTAAAGGAGATTATTGAGTTCTGATGAAGTTGTAAATATTGTCCATGATTCTCTCTGCACGAATCACCAGGAGACGTAGAGTTCTTCAAGAAGTAGGTCTGTTATTTGCAGACGATAAACCGTGACACCGAGTAAGCAGATTCTCGAATGCCCTCGAACGTCATTGTTCATGTTTTTATATATTTTTCCCATGTTTTGTTTGCTTATCAGCATGTCTAAATACATTAATCATAGTACCTCACACTCGCTACACAATAAACCAGTAATGTTAGTTCCATCATCTCTTTAATCGTACATTCTACTTAACGTTATTCTAATGTCATGGATAGATATTTAATGTCAGCTTTCGCGACAATGGTCTTTCATTCTAGACCCTACTTCATATTTTCCCGATGTCACAATTAGTTATTTATTGTCAATAATATCAAGCAGGCTGACTCTATTAACTATTAATTAGATATTTAATGTCATGTCCCAAATATTTATGTTCCTAATCTTGTCATAATGATACTTAACAGGAAACCTAACTTTACTAACTGTGTAATCTAATCTCACCATCGAGAACTTTCAGTGTCAACCTTTCTTTGCTAATTGGTGTGAGAGATTCTTATCTCATCCAGTATTCTTATCTCATCCTGCATTCTACAGACCCCTTGCAACAGATCGACAGCGGGGTTCATGCTTTAAGTCTTCCCTTGCTTTCATGCTTTAAACCTTCCCTTACTTTCATTCTCTTTACTTTCCACAATAACATTTTTTTGTCATTCTGACTAATGGCAGTCATTCCTGGCACTGGATGTACTGAGGGGAATGGGTCAGTGATCAGAGCGGACTGTCCCTGTAATTCTGTTCCTGACTCTCCACCTCCCGCTCTGTTAGTAACCTCTCAGTCTCCCTGGAATTGTACTGTTCTCAATTTTGCCGGATTCCAGACCTTTATCCTTGGCCGAGCTAACAGTCGATGATCTGAGGAATATCATTCCCAAATGTCTCATCTCCAAAATAATAACAATTAATAACGATATCTGTAAATCATTCTCGAATCTGTGAGAATCATTCTTGCGGACTGTAGGGACATTTATTGACCGAAATTGAGGAGGTTTTCAACCAGACCAAACTCCTATGCGTAAAGAAGATGGTCTAGGTCCCGTTTTCTAAACAACTGATGGCAAATGTACGGCAATGCAATTCAGTTGGTGAAACCTCCAGGCTTGAACCAAAATATAATTTACTTCACACTGTCGTTGTAACACAAACAAAAAGAAAGTGTGGACTAACGCAACTCTATTGGAAAACTTAACGAAATGAAACATCATTTAACTACGAAACAGCAAATGCTCGAATAGAGTAACATTGCATCAACCTCACAATTCTGGCCTTCCTGCTACCGGAATGATACAGTGAAACTTGAACGAATTAGGAAAGGTATAATGTGATGTTTGTAATTCTTAAGCTTTCTAATGATTTTGAGGAGCGTATCTATTTTAACGTTGAAGAAATTTGATGCATTTAATCCTCCTTCGACTCCACGAAAGAACCTGTTGGATCTGTTCCGAATTCCCAGCGGCTTCTGTAATTATTTAAGGTTTCTGACGACAGCAGTCTCTCACTTTTCGAACAAAACAAAACCAACCTTGTGTTGTGAACAATATTCAAATAAGCAATGGGCAACAGCACAGAGGAAAGCTTCCGAGCAACGCTGCCCGGTTTGTCACTGCAATTTGCAGAAACCATCGCCAAGAAAACCCAAGAACAAACTGACAAGTCCGTTCCAGCACAGCATGTAACGCTCGTGCTCAAAACTTCTCATTTCAAAACCAGTTGGGAACCCGCAACACTGCGATGGCCGGGAATCGATTCCAGGACAGCTGCTTAGAAGGTAGCTATGCTCACCACTACACCACCAGCACGCCGCCTGCTGTGCTGGCCCCCTTCGCCAACACGCATAACAAGGCCGTGATCATCACCAACTGTACCGGGGGTTGAAAGCAAAACAAGAAATTGTTTGTAAAATTCAACAGGTCTGACAGCGCCAGAATCAGAAGCCTTCAGCTCTTAAGAACAATCACTGGATCCAAAGTGGTCACTCCTCAGAAATGTTGCCAGACCTACTGAGTTTCTCAGCAATTTCTGTGCTGTCTCTCAGATCTGCAACGTCTGCAGTTCTTTAACAAATAGAAAACAAACGTTGACCCAGGGAAGGGGATATTTGATCAGGTGATAGCCAACTACATTCATAGAGATAGATGGGATGGAGCATAGGATCATAAAATTCTTACAGTGTAGAAACAGGACAAGCCTATTAAAGGAGAAGCCAAACAGAGAACAGCCAGGGAATTCCAAGAGGCATGGCACTCATCCACAGATTCAATCAATAAGCACATCGACCAATATAACGGTCACTGCAGCAGACAGCTGGAACTGACAACCGGAAGCGGCAGGAAGAAATCACTGTAAATGCCGGAGGAAACATCACAGAAGAGCTACACAGGAGGCTCCCAATCAGTAAGGATGTCACCTAGACAGGGGACGAAACGTCTGCAACAAAAATTCCCAGCTCAGCGAACAGAATCACAACAACGAGCACCCGAGCTACAAGTCTCCTCCTAAAATTTCAGTGTAGAAACAGGCCATTCGACCCATCATGCATCCAACAAAGATTCGCGCTCTACGGTCTTCCTGTAACCCCGAATTTCATATGGCTAACCAACCGAATCAATACTCACTTGAACACTTAAGACTATTGAGCATTGCAATCCACCCTAACCTGCGCATCTTTGGACTTTGTGAGGAAACTGGAGCACCCGGAGGAAACTCAGCAGACACGGGGAGAATGTGCAAACTCCACACAGACAGTCTTCAATCCGACAGGAATCTGGGTAATTGGAGAGGTTTCAAGAGGGAGTGCAGACTGGCGTGGGAATGATGGGCCGAAAGCCTGATGTCAGTGCTGTAAAGGCTCTACAATAACATCATACAACACAACCAGCATTCAATACAGCTTGAATTTTGTTTTAATCCGTCCTAATGTTGAAATTATTCTGAGTGAAATATATAGGGAGAGGTTGTTTGTGCATTCACTCAGATCTGTGTTTTGATGGGTCAGGAGCATCATACAAAATAACAACTGGCAGAGGGAGAATTGAATTCCTCCTCCCACTCTGCTGAGGACATGCAGGACCTGGAACTTCTCTATCACCACTCACTCACCACCCGACGCCTGGAGGAAGAAAGCCTGATCTTCCGCCTCAGGGACCTCCAACCCCAGGGCATCAATGTGACCTTTACTATTTGCCTGATTTCCCCCTCCGACCACCTTATCCCAGTTCCAATCTGCCAGCTCGGCACCATCCTCATGACATGTCCTACCGGCCAATCTTCATTCCCATCTATCCACTCCACCGTCCTCTCCAACAATCACCTTTACACCCAACTTCATCCATCTATTGTGCTCTCAGCTCCCTTCTCCACTGCCCCACTCCATCCCATTAACTGTACACGCTGGACGCTCCCAGCCTCATAAACGATGATGGACTTTTGCCCAAACTGTCGCCTCTCCTGCTCCTCGGATGCTACCTGATCTGCTGTGTTTTTCCTGCACTACTCTAATCTTGAGACTGATCTCCAGCAGCTGCAGTCCTCACTTTCACCTCGCTTGACTGATTTCCTGCTCCTTACAGATCGAATTGCATCTCGAGTTTTCATCATGAATTTCATTATGTTTAAGATATTTTACTTTTAAAATCATCGCAATATTTTGCTGCCCTTCTGAACATGTTACGAATTTGGACAGAACAATGCCTCCTTTCTCAGTGAACAAACAGAATATCAAGGAGTCAGATTGGAGAATGTTTCCTCTCGCAGAAACAGGAATAGGGAGATGTAATTCTCTCTGAAATAAACACAGGCCATTCAGAGGAATCTGATAAGATCATGCAACATCTGTTGAGAGAAGAGAAAGGTTAGCTCCTATGTTATGAGAGTCGGTGAACTCAGCAGAGCGGTAAGAAGTTAGAAAAGTAATAATTACTGAACAATTGGAATAGGGCTAACGCTGAAGAAAGAATGAGGGGTCCATACAGCGTGTTTAAAATGTTCAGTCTGTTCTCGTAGACAATTCAATCAAAGCTAGATTTAGATTTCCTATCCAGTTTCCAGTCCAATCCACATATCCCGTGACTCCCTGAGACAGCAGCAATCTGTGTCTTCCTATTTGAAATGCACTCAGTGTGGGTGCAACAGCATTCGTCAGGGACAGAGAATATGAAAGACTCAGAGGACTCAGAGGCAATCACTCTCTCCTAATCTCATTCCCAAATAACCTGCCCCCTTACCCTAAGAATGTATCAATAATAGCCAAAATATTTGCAAATGGTGTAACGTATCACTGACTTCTCTTCACAGGTGCTGTCAGACTTGCTGAGATTTTCCACAACTCCTGAGACTGTGTTATCGTGTTTCAGATATCCAGACCTAGAGGATCAATTTCTCATCATCTGCCCTCTGAAGCCTGTTACATTGAAATAAAATCGCATTTCAATTTTCTGGAATATGGACACAATCTTTTCAAAAGATCAACATTGGAGCATGTCGGTCCAAAAAAGTGACCATTATTTTGTGATTCATTAATGTGTTTGGCTCATTGCCGCTGGGTTACCACGTATTTCTCAGATATCATTGTTCTGGCGAAGTTGATGATGAGTTATCTGCTTGAACTGCTTTGTCCAGATTCATTCATTTTGTCCAGATAAACCCATAATGACGTAAGGCAGGGATTTCCAGCATTTCCAACCAGTGGCACTTGTGGAACTGAGACGTTTTTTTTCCGAGCCAGGGTGGCGAGTGCTTGATGTGGCATTGTCAACTGATGCCCCGTGTATCTGCTGTGCTCAGTGTTCCAAGCGATAATGCCGTGGTCTGGCAGCTGCTCTGTGAGGAATTTTGGGGAATTTCCACAGTGCGTCTTGTCTGTATTACACGCCACTGCTACTGAGTGTGGTTGGTTGAGACGCGGATTGTTTGTGACTGTGGTGCTGAGCAAGCTGCACTGCAAGTTAATTCTACCTAATTATGGAGAACATAAATACTTGCCATCATCATCAATCCTTTTCACAGCTGGACATCCAGTGATTACACGGATGTGATGTCCAAGTCTGTTATTTGCTCAAATGACCATGGACTTTTAACTAGATTCACTTTTTCACGGATACTCTGCTGAGAGACCTCGCACGACTGTTTCACTTTCTCATCAGCATTTCATCTGTAAAAAACTGGGAACGAGCTGATGGGACACAGACTGTGCTACAGATGTTTAGACACAGTGATTCTGTTTGGCTTTATGCATGTGTTTCTCTGAATGTGTGTGTAAAATATAGCGTGTTCCTGTCTCTTTGATTCTGTCTGTGTCTACTCATATATCTGTGCCTGACAATCTCTGCCTATGTGAATGTGTTTGTGTCTCATTGTGTGTATTAATGTGTGTCTCCATGTTTATGTATCTCTGTATCTGTACCTCTGAGCAACGGTCTCTCTGTTGTTTTCGGGATTGTAACAACTGAAATGGGGTTTATATCTATCTATCTATAGCACTCTACCTGTCTGTACCACTCTCTACTCCTCTTGTGCTTGATGTGATACATTGCTTTCGGTTATGTTGATGTGTGTGTGAATGTCTGTGTTTGTGTGTGTGTGTGTGTGTGTGTGTGTGTGTGTGTGTGTGTGTGTGTGTGTGTGTGTGTGAGTGTTTGTACGGAAATACGTACAGATTCTGAGACACAATCACAGAGACATATGCAGAGACACATACAGACAGAAGCACACATATCGACTTAGAGAGACGCAGGTGCACATACAGTCACACAGACATGCACACACAAGCGCACAGATGTTGATGGATACTGCAAAAGTGATACTGGTAGAATTTCGTGTTCCTAAAACTAAATGAGAGTTTAATAATTTTTTGGATTGTTTGACATTACTGGAAATTTGTACATAATATTAGCTGGACAGTTGTGCCTTTAACAAGTTTTGGAACAAAATAAGAGAAAGGTGGTTTAATTAGCAGAGTGCAAGGTTAATGGTGAAAGGACGGAAGCAATTTGAATCGATGAACCTATTTTGGCCATCCCTGCATTTTCCAGTCTTTTCAAAATATCCGCTGATGCTTCTGAATTGGGTCGACGTGATGTCTTGTTCCAAGATGACGAATAAGGAATTGAGAAACTGGAGGATATTTCTATTAGAATCAAGACCGATTATTGGAAAAGTCCTCTTCCATAGGACTTCGGGATGGCTGTTAGATCTTCAGCACTTCGAAGCCAACCCAACAATGAACAATGAAATACAAAATTACACAGAAAATAACCCACTAGCCTTCTTTAAAAATTTCGAATTAAAATTGCAATATATTTCGATGGTGTCGTTTGTTGTAACCGTTTGATTATACACATCGCTAGAAAACCTAATGTGAATTCAGATATATTGTCCGAAAATAGAAATGATGAAATACGTAAAAGCTGTAAGAAACGTAAACGTTGCATTTATTACAAGAAGGGAGAAAGAATAAATAGACTGCACTTTTTAAAAAAATGTGCATCATGTAATTTGCAAGTAAATGCGTTTTTGAAATTGCATTTTAGTTTTCTCAGGGTGAATCCATATAAAAACATTCTTTTTTTAAAAAAAAAACGAATTCAGTTTAATTGTGGACTAAAATGTGAAAAAAAAACGACCTTACAAACAGATCGTAAGTGAAGGATAGCTGCAAGTTTTGACAGCAATTCACCTGAGAGTGACCCAATAATTGAAGTGTGATTGGAGATGAACGGAGTTATATAAACAGATGCAACCTTGGTTTATAACAAGGAGCTCATTGGTGATTGACTACTAGTTCACCAATGACTAAGGCTGTCTGCTACCAGCAACGATGTGATTGGTTTTCAGGCAACTAAACAGCTTGGTACTCTGAACAAGATATAGAGAAGTCTTCACCCGCTCAGGAGCTCTCTCTGTTATCGGCAGTGATTGGTGCTTTAATCCCGAAGAAACCTGGTTTATTTTTGTTTCAGCTGTTCCTAAAGAGTCTGCCTTTTATTCAATGTGTTAGAGACTGTTTGTAAGTATTAACCAGTCCCCCTGCATGGTGTAATTCAATCACAGCCTCCAACATGCACTGTAGAAATTTACCAAGGCTCGATGGAAAGTACATTCCAAAGACATGACAACGAAGAAATGGAAGGGCAGGGGAAGCAGATGAATGGGAGGGTTATGACTTGGAGCCAGTGATCAAACCTGGTTAAATGAAGAGTACAGGAGTTCCATTCAAAAAGTCGGCAAGTATGGCATACACTGAGATTTGTCGATCTGTATACAGAATTGGCTGGCTGACAGAGGCAGAGGGTCGTTGTAGATTGAAAGTATTCTGCCTGGAGGTCAGTGTTGAGTGAGGTCACGCAGAGCGCTGTTCTTAGGCCTCGGCTCTTTGTAGTTCTTATTAACGAGTTGGATGAGGAGGTTGAAGAGTGGGTTAGTAAACTTTCAGATGGCACTAAGGTTGCAGGTGTCGCCGACAGTATAGACAACTACTGCAGGCTGCAGCGCGACGTTACTAGCATGTAGAGCTGGGCTGAGAAATAGCAGAGGGCGTTCAACCTGGATAAACGCGAAGTGATGCATTTTGAGAGGTGGACCACGAATGCTGAATATAGGATTAAAGACAGGATGCTTGGCAGTGTGGGGGAACAGAGAGATCTGGGTTTGAAAGTACATAGATCCCTCAAATTAGCCACCCAATTGGAAAGAGTTATGAAGAAAGCATATGGTGTTTTGACTTCATTAAGGAGGTCGAGTTTAAGAGCTGCGAGGTGTTGCTGCAGCTCTCCAAGTCTCTGGTGAAACTACTCTTGGAATATTGTGTCTAGTTCTGGTCGCCCTACTATAGAAAAGATGCAGAAGCTTTGGACAAAGCGCAATGAACGTTGACCATGATGCTGCCTGGACTGGAGGGCTTGCCTTATGAAGAAAGTTTGAATTAGCTCGGACGCTTCTCTCTGGAGAGAAGGAGGAAGTGAGGAGACCAGATCGAGGTGTAGAAAATAATGTGATGAATAGATATAATCAATAGCTAGAGACTTTTCCCCAGGGGGGATTGACTGGTATGAGAAGTCACTGTTTGAAGATATTAGGAGGAAGGTACAAAGGAGACGTTAGAGGCAGGATCTTTACACAGAGATTTGTGAATGCATCGAATCGGTTGCCGGCTGTGGTGGTGGAAGCAGAGTCATTGGGGACATTTGAGCGACTGCTGGACATGCACATAGATAGCAATGATTTGAGTAGTGCGTAGATTAAGTTATTATATTTGACATCAGGATTAAATCTCGTGGACCAAAGGGCCTGTTCTGTGCTGTACTTTTCTATGTTCTATGTTATATGAGTGCATACAGTGGGTATATCTAAAAGTAAGGTGTCAACCGGGTGAAGCTACGACACAGAAATAGTTGCATGCCAGAAACCAAAAGAAGCAACGGATAGACAAGTCTAATTGACTTCAGCACTCACGGATCAGACAGAAACTCTGCAGTCCTGCCACCTCCCATCATAAATGATGGGGGAAAATATAATAAATCATTTCTTTCACATGACCGCCGAGGCTGAGGGAGACTAAATAGATCTTTTCGAAGTTATGACAGGAATTAAAGGATAGTGGAAGTCTTTTACACAGACAACAGGAGACATAGGTTTAAGGTGTTATCGAGCAGACCAGACACAAACGTATGATCTGCAGATTGATTTTGCTTGTTTTATGACAGTCATACATTCTCAGAAACAGTGAAAAATTTTGTGTTGCATTCTCTTCAGTACAAATCATACCTTACATAAGGGCATCAGTTTAATATAGTTTCACAGCTTTTGAGCAGGTGCAGTGAAGGATCAACTCTATATGTGACTGGTCCATTCACAAGTTTGATAACAGCAAGGATGAAATTGTTTTTGAATCCATTGATGCGTATTTTCAAACATTTGCATCTTCTGTCTAATAGAAGTGGTTGGAAAAGAGCATTGCGGTGGTGGGAGGGGCCTTTGGTTGTGTTGGCTGCATTCTTGAAGCAGTGGGAAGTCAAGACTGAGTCGATGGAAGGAAATGTTCTTTGCGTGATGGATTGGATTAGGTACACCATCTCTGTCATTTCTTGCAGCACGGGTTTAGCAGTGCCCATACAAAGTGACCGGATAGAATGTTTTATGCAGTAAAATGTTAAAATTGGTCAGAGTCATTGCCAAAATGCGAAACTTTCTTCCCGTCTGAGGATGTAGATGCATTGATGCACTTTCCTGGCTGTAGAGTTGACATGGATAGTCTGATTGTTTATTATATTTATTCCTCGGAACTTGAATCTGTCCATCACCTCCAACTCAGCACCAATGACAGAGACCAGTGTCTGTCCTTCAGGCCAATTGCTGAAGTTCCCTTGTTTTGCTGTCATTGAGGGAAAGATTGTTGTCTTTACACCATGTCACTAAGCTCTATTTCCTGTGCACTGCTCACTGTTGTTTGAGAACGAGCCACTATGGTGGTGTCATGAGTAAATCTGTAAATAGAGTTAGAGCTAAATTTGACGGTACAATTATGAGAGGATAAGAAATATGGAAGCGGGCTGAGTACACAGCCTTGAAGGGCACAAATATTGCGGATTATTGTAGTGGAGGAGTAACAAACTATCTTCATTCATTGCGATCTTCAGGTCAAAATGTTAAGGATCCAGTTCTCGATGTGAGGAAAGAGTCCAAGGACTCAGATTCTGTCAATGAGTCTTGTTGGCATTATGGTGTTCAAGGCAGAGCTGAAACCAATATACAGAAGTCTGATGTAGGTGTCCTTGTTATCCAGATGTTCCAGGGGTGAGTGAAGTGCCAGAGAAATGGCGTCTGCATGAATCTATTACGATCGTGGGCGGATTATCGAGGAACAGAGCAATGTGGGAGTTAATGTATGCCATTCCTAACCTCTCAAAGCACTTCATAGATGAGATCGGCCATGATTGTCCTAAATATTGGAGCAGGCTCGAGGAGCCGAATTCCATACTCATGCTCCTAGATGTTAACGAATGGCCTTGTTAGACAATGAAGATCCACACACACAAATGCCATTCCTCGGCTTTAAGCCCATCATCCTAAAGGTTTCAGGAATGCACGGAATTATTGAAATATCAAACATATATTATGAATGCTTATGATTCAAACATTCATTCTAGTAATGAGAGAGTGTGAGACTTTACGTTCTTTTGCGTGTATAGTAGCCGACTGTAAAATGAACCTCAGCATAATCTGCAAACAGGAGGGTATCAGAGTAAGGATCACAAGGAGTCCAAGAGCTGCAAATGTTGTTAGGAAGGGTGCCACCTGCAGAAGAACTACCCAAGCCAGTGGAGGGGAGCCTGGGAGTGAGGGTGTCGATCCGATACTACCAGAAGTGTAAACGTGAATTTAATTAATTAAAATTTGATGAATATATGAATCTGACTCTCTCAGTCTCTGTCGGTCTCTCTTGGTTTAAATTTATACAATACCGCCCTCTGCTGGCCTCCCAGTGTCACTATACAAGCAGCAGATTTACTTTTCTGGAACACTTTGCTCCTGTCTCTGCTCGTTCTATTATTTCTGACAGACTCACAATGTCCTGAATGATGCAAAGGTGCAAGCGGCTGCGCAGTGACGTCGGCGAAGGATGGCCACAAGCTGTGGGGAAAATCTGACACGAGAAGAGAAGAGGCAACAGGGGAGTCGTTTCGAAGGGCTTTTTCCCGAACCGTCGATTTCGCTGCGCGTTGGATGCTGCCTGAATTGCTGTGCTCTTCCAGGACCACTGATCAAGAATTTAGTTTCCAGCATCTGCAGTTATTGTTTTTACCAACAGGTGACTCGTGCCAGGGGCGTGAGTTGAAGGAGAGCGATCCCCTCTGGCTGCGACGAGAGGAATCAGCAACTGCTTTCTGAACGAAAGCAACTAGATATTGTTGGAGAAGTAGGCCGTTTATTCTGAGTTCATCATTCCGTAACAAGGCAGCACCCACACCCTGATATACTTCAATACTATAGTACAGGACGTGTATAAATGTTATGAACCACAAAACGATGAAAAGGTGTAACATTATTACTTGGACAGCATTTCAGCAGTGGCCTTGTTTTTGCCTCCCTCCATTTTCAAATCGAAAAGTTACATTTGTTGCTTCCAACTCTAAAAGAACCTTCTCTGAATTTAATTAATGGAAAAACAAAAGAAGTGGGAGACCAATATTGATAAGTGGATTGCAATGTTTGGGCACCAGGTCGACGTCTGTGACAGTGGAGATGCGACACCGGGTCGCACGCTGCCTCCCTGGTAGCAAAGTCTGGGATATCACTGAGTGGCTGAAGGACAGTGTGAAAAGGATACTAGCAAATATACGATGTGGCAACGGATGGGGCCTTGAAAACAGTATAAAGGAAGCTGTGAGATCAATTGACAACAGAGGGTTAAATACATAGTAAACTTCCCTCGATGATTACTAACCAAATATTTTGAACAGAAGGATAATCTGAGAAGTGGTAGAAAAATAACTCACTGTCAACTATCATCATAGAAACACATGCGCATTCGCGCGTGCACACACACACACACACACAACACACACATATGCACAGTAATTATCGATTGTTATCCAAGAGGGTTCCCATTTTCGAACGAAAATGGATGTATCCCAGAAGTTCATCACAGAGTTCTTTACTTAATTGTTTCTGTTCAGTTAGGATTCCCAATTAGATTCCTGATTTGTAACATCCCCATGGACAGTTTTCCTCAACCCATGTGCTATGTCCTGCTCACAAAAATCTGCATTTGACTGCAAAACCATAGGTTGTTTGACACAGGAAACTTTCGGTGTCGGGAGGATTGAGTCTTGAGTCTGACCCAGGTGTGTGAATGAAGCTTTGTAAGTTTGTAAGTTTTTAAGTTCTCCCCGTGTTTGCGTGGGTTTTTTTCAGATGGTCTGGCTTGCTTCGACATGTGCAGTTCAGGTAACATTGCCCATTCTAAATTGCTCATAGTGATCAAACATGTGTAGGTTTGATGCATTAGTCAGGGAAATGTGCAGTGATAGGGCAGGGGAATTTCACACCGCACGGATTATATATTCATTTACTCTGGACTGAGTTAGAGACTGGAATTCTATGTGTTGTCAGCGAGCTGATGTACAGCAGAACAAAGACTCTAACTCTAATTGAAGGGAGCTATTCGTAGAGCAGGGACAGAATACGCAAGAAAAAACAGAAATTGCTGATAAAAGCTCAGCAGTTCTAGCAGCATCTGTGCAGAGAAACTAGAGTTACCACTTCGTATCCACTTTCACTTTATCTGAACCAGACCTGAAACTTTAACTCCGATTTCTCTTCACAGATGCTGCCAGACCTGCTGAGGTTTTTCAGTAACTTTTGGTTGTATTTCTGATTTACAGCATCTGTAGTTCATTCAGATTGCTTTTAGATAGAGAATGGAGTTAAGTTCAGAGTAAAGCTGTCTCTGCACTTCAGCTTTTCTAACTCCCAGAGACCATGTTCACCGAGATGTTAGATAATGACTACCTCAACTCCTATCCCCACACTTTCCATACCAAATACACTTAGCATAGTTATATCATTGGCTTAGAGGTAGAGTATGTTTCCCTGTACACTTTCTCCACCTAAACCTCCCAGGGTCTGTGAAGAATATGTTTACAATCAATGTACAGATATGCCCACAAACACTTCCGTGTCAGGGGAAGCTCTGTGTTAGAATACAGAGTAAAGCTGCCTCTACAGTGTCTATCACAAATTCTTACATAGCTCATACACACAGACACACTGTCATGCAATCACACATGTTCAGTCACACACAGTAGAGCGTTACAAACTCCCTATCTCAGAATCTCACACTCGCACACAACATCTCACTTAATCAATCTCATCCTCCAACTCTCAGTCAATCAGTCACAGACACCACAAAACCACACTCGTTCGTTCACATATGTAGTTACGCTTTCACAAATATGTACTAATGATACACAATCTGAGAGGCTTGCTTAATGGTAAATCAATTCTTTATTTTTAAAGAACGCAAAATTTGAAGGCAAATTACGTCAGGCTGGCCCTTGATAAATGCCTGTTTTCTGGATAAAATACATCCTACTCCACGCTAAATCTCTGACAGATTCTGAACAAAACCACACACCTACAAGTCACTACCTCACCTGTCATATTTCTATTGTATTTTCCTCTTGAAGTTTGGAAAATTCGACAGACTTTTAAAAATCTCAGGGCACTGACATTAAAAGAATTCTGGAATCTGCATCTTAATCAATGGAAACTTTGTAACAGAGCTCTCCGTATCCTGCTTTTACAGTTTAATTTGTGCACTAACATTTCTACAATGTCGGAATATATGAATGGAAAAAAGGTTTTCACTCATTTACACTTCACCTGTGCAGAAAGAATTCAGACTCAAACTGAAGCGTCTCTGCGCCTGATTCCAGCATAACATTGTACCATTTGGTTTAGATTATCCCTCCTCTAACATCAAAAATGCGTCGATTCACATCTCAGTGTATTTCATGTGCAGGAGGTCGAGAGATGATAATGTATAATCTGTAGGATGTGTTTTAATCTGCCAAACCAAGAAAAACGATTCCAAAAGTGTGAGTCAGCCATTTTATGTTTGTTTCAGGTAGCCAATTCATGTTAGCACAGCGCTGACAGCGACTTTATAAACAGGGAATGACAAGAACTGGTTGGGGACTTGGGAGTCCATGTGCAAATGAATGCAGCGTAGATTCACAGAACTATAGCTGGACGGCACGCGTTCAATGGCCAGGGAAATAACATAACCCCAGGATCGTGTCCCTGGAACTCAGAATGGTCTAAAATGATGACATTTTGAGAGGCAATGTGAGGAACTGCAGGACTCGAAAGGGAGAAAGTATCGTTGTTGCTTCTGGAGTCGATAACTAGGTTCATTGTCTGATGGATAAACACACTTAGACAAGACACCTAAAACTGACAAGACATGCAGTCAGCAACCGCAAAACAAACAGATACATCCAAAGCAAATAAGCAGAAACCACAAGCAGAATAAAAAGTGAACTGATGGAGCCCCTGTCAATTTCCTTCGAGCTGAGGAATCTCTTTGGTTTGTTGCGAAAAATTTAATCAGGCTTCCCTTGCCCATCTGGCACACCCCTGGCTGGATCCGGATCACAGCACAAGCTCTGGACGTGAATCAAGCATCATTCAGCTTCAATCAGTTCTAGAATGGGATCTGAGGTTCTAGCTATCTTCGTGGGTATGTGAGAATGTCCCTTTCTTTGGCAGTAAGGTGCTACCATTTTTGCTCTCCAGGGATAGGCAAGGCATTCTGGTGCACCTCTGGCTGACCTGAGCTTCGTGTGGTTTTGATATCACTGGGATACTAGACTTTGGGCTTTGAGTCAGCTGTGTTTATCGGGTCCAGGAAGCTTATTGGTCGGTTGTCATGGGAAGTGTATTCCCTGGTTTGTGAATGTCTGTGTTCATGTATGGTTTCACTTCGCAGCCTATTTGGTCATTGCTGAGGCATTCTGGGTTTTCCTTTTATGGCAAGGACAGGCTTGATTTCTGTGTTCTTATTGGCCATGCTGTGTGTAGGCAAGTTTGCACGTTACTTCCCACTCTGTTGAAGAATAAACTTTAAGGTCTGCAAACATTTTAAATTCAAAATCTTAATTCAACATCAACCTGTTCACATGGGGACAAGCCACTCAGCTGTTCCATTGATGGGAAGGTATTCACTCGGAGATCCACCTTAGTGGCACGCAAATGACTTCAACAAAGGGAGAGAAGATTGGTCTGCTCTGTTTGGTCATCGATTATCTTCACAACCCCGCCTAATGTCACCCGATTGACATGACACTGGAGAGACACAATGTTTCTGCTCTATGTCTGAGAAGGGAATTATCAAATCAGCAAAGCTTCAGATAATGAAGAATGGGCACACTGTGGAGAGGCCTGCACTGAGTGTGGAAAGACATTCACCTGGTCATCTCTATTCAGTGAGCATGAGCAAATTCACCCGAGCGAGAAACATTTACTAGCTCCTCGTCTGGGAAGTGATTCACTCGGGTCTCCAATCTCAACAGATATGGACTTGTTCCCACAAATGAGAGAAAATATTAATGGTCTGACATTGAAAAGAGCTTTAGGAGTAGCAATGATGTGATGAAACACCAGAAAACACATAAGAATCGCTGCAGAGGAGCAACAGACCCATCGGCCGAATAAGCCCACACAAACTGTGGGTAGCAAGGGATTCAATTCCTCATTCGCATTTGTGACAGCCCAGTCAGGTGGAATCTGTTTCGCTCACTTGGCTGGTTTGCTGGCTTATAAAGCAGTGTGATGCTAGCAGCGTGGTTCCAATTCCCATCACTGGTTTGAGGTTAATTTAAAGGTTGTACTTCACTAAATCTTCTCTGACCTGAGGTCTGGTGGTGCTCTGGTTAAATCACCACCAGCCCCTGCTGTAAGGTCGCATGTGAATGCGTTATGGTGTTATTGCATCGAGAATTGAACTGTGTGCATTCTGTCGGCAGGGGTTTACTTCATTCGATGTGTTTAATCTCTTTAATTGATCTGGTGCTTAATTGTTCAGTTTTCAATCACGTCAAATTCAAAGATGTTTCCCCTGATTTCTGTACAATTAGAGGACACTGGTAGATATCTATTGACTGCCCTTTTCTTGATCCTTTTCTTCATTGTTAAGACCAAAAGACATAGGAGTGGAAGTAAGGCCATTCGGCCAATCGAGTCCACTCCGCCATTCAATCATGGCTGACGGGCATTTCAACTCCACTTACCCGCATTCTCCCTGTCGCCCTTAATTCCTTGTGACATCAAGGATTTATCAATCTCTGCCTTGAAGACATTTAGCATCCCGGCCTCCACTGCACTCTGCGGCAATGAAATCCACAGGCCCACCACTCTCTGGCTGAAGGAATGTTTCCGAATTCCTGTTCTGAATTTACCCCTCCTAATTCTAAGGCTGTGTCCACACGTACTAGGCTCCTAGTCTAACGGAAACAATTTCCTAACGTCCACCTTTTCCATGCCATGTATTATCTTGTAAGTTTCTATTAGATCTTCCCTTAATCTTCTAAACTCCAATGAATACAATCCCAGAATCCTGAGCCGTTCCTCGTATGTTAGATCTACCATTCCAGGGATCATCCATGTAAATCTCCGCTGGACATGCTCCAGTGCCAGTATGTCCTTCCTGAGGCGTGAGGACCAAACCTGGACACAGTGCTCCAAATGGGGCCTAACCAGAGCTTTATAAAGTCTCAGTAGCACAGCGGTGCTTTTATATTCCAACCCTTTTCAGACAAATGACAATATTGCATTCGCTTTCTTCATCACGGACTCAACCTGTATGTTTACTTTTGACAATCCTCGACGAGCTCTCCCAGGTCCCTTTGTTCTTTGGATTTATGAATTTTGTCACCGTTTATAAAGTAGTCCATGCTTGTATTCTTTTTGCCAATGTGCAAGACCTCGCATTTGCTCACATTGAAGTCCAGCAGCCATTTCCTGGACCACTCCCCCAAACTGTCTAGATCCTTCTGCAGCCTCCCCACTTCCTCAGTACTACCTGTCTGTCCACCTATCTTCGTATCATCGGCAAACTTCGCTAGAATGTCCCAGTAGAATGATCATCCAGATCATTAATACATAATGTGAACATCTGCGGCCCCAATACTGAACCCAGCGGGACACCGCTTATCACTGGCTGCTATTCCGAAAAAGAACCTTTTATCCCAACTCTCTGCCTTCTGTCAGACAGCCAATCCTCAATCCATACCAGTAGCTCACCTCGAATACCGTGGGCCGTCACCTCACTCAGCAGCCTCCCGTGTAGCAACTTATCAAAGGCCTTTTAGAAATCTAGATAGACCACATCCACTGGGTTTCCTTGGTCTAACCTACTTGCTGCCTCTTCAAAGAATTCCAACAGTTTTGTCAGGCACTACCTCCCCTTACTAAGTTTATGTTGACTTTTTCTAATCCGATCCTGCTCTTCCAAGAATTCAGAAACCTCATCCTTAATTATGTAATTAAAATATTTCGATTCATTCAGCATTTCTGAATGCTTTTCACATCTAAATGAATACATTGTGAAGTTTATTCACTTATATCAGAGAAACAACAGTCCTACAGTGAGAGCACAAGATTGTGTTCTCAGCAGCGTCAATAAGTAGACGGGACCTCAATTGGCTTTCCCCAGGTGTGGCTGTACTGATGAATTTTCAGGGTAGATAAGCAATTGAATCGTGACCATATTACCGCAGTTTCTCTCCATCGTCCCTTCAATTATGTCTCGATATTTCAGATAGTGAATACTTTCACTCCACTGTGAATGTCGCTTTCTGCTTTCATTTTCAATGGTCGGTGAGGTTCAGGCTACATTGAACAAATTAACTTCATCAAATTCTGATGTGATGCTTCCTCTCAGTTTCCCAACTGCAAATCCTCATCTTTGATACCCCTCAAATAAAAGCAGAAATATCTCAGTAAGAGAGAACTCCTCAGAACACCAAAGTTTACGATTTTCATTCTTCGTCAAATGTGGGTATTCCAGAAAAGGTCAGCATTTACTGTCCATTCCTGTTTTGACTGGACAAGGTGATGATGTTCTGCCTTCTTGAACCGAGGGTTCCGTGTGCTGTCGGTAGATCAAAATTATAGGGGAGTGAAATCCACAATTTTGACCAAGTCATTCTTTAGGAACGGCAATATATTTCCACAGCAGGATGGTAAATGGGTTGTAGGTCTTTGCTATCTGTCTGGAGCCCTTTTCCTATTAGATGGAAGCGGTTGTGAGTTTGTAATGTACTCTTGAAGCCTTGGTGAATAGCTGCAGTGCATCTTATGGATGGTGCAAACTGCGTGTCTGAGTGTATGGTTATGGTGGGAATGGATATTTGTCGATATTTTATTAGCTGTGTGTTGCTGCTCAATTCTGCTGCTCTCTTCTGGACAATGTTGAGCTTCTCAGTATTGTTGCAACTTCAGTAAGGAATCCTCAAGAAGGTTGTGAATTAAATATCTCTTAATACGCAGACGCTGACTAATCTGTTGTGCTTCTCCTGGACATTGTTTCTTTCACACTGAAATCATCCAGGCGAAAAGGAACTATCCCATCATGTCTCATTCTGTATTGTGAAGGAGTAAACAGTTGATCGGGAAAGATCAAAAGAAAGAGATGTACATTTGGTCAATGAGGTGAATAAAGCTCTCGCTCGGAGAGTGAATAGTCCTTAATGGAGACTGCCGGTGACAAATCATCGGTGGCGGGTAATCGCAGGAAATGTTAGACAGGCTTTAGGGAGTCAAGAAAATCCCTGACTATGACCCGCTCTTGTGGACACAATGATATATGGCTGCTAAAGTTAGGTTCTCAAAGACATTGTGACTTTACAGCACCAGCGAAGGAATTTGAACCTATCTTGCAAATGTCCATCATGAAGCAACGATCCATTGTCATCCCGTTATGTTTCAGAACATGGTCTGGAACCTTAAGCACTGTGGTACTCCAAGTGACCAACGAAATATTTTAGTAATTCCACCACCTCCAGCAAAATGATATTAACAAACAGATATTCCCCTCCCTGCCCTTGTTCGCCTTCCCCAGGAACCATTCCCTCCGGGGCATCGTGGTGCACTGTGCCTTCTATCTCAACACCTTCCCCAAAAGCCCCATGGAAATTTTCTGTAAAATCGCGGAATATGTGACACATACATTCATGGAACATGAGAACACGCAGCAAGACTTTGCCGTACAGGCCTTAGAGACTGCTTCACCATTCGTTAAAATCATGCCTATTCTTTCCATGGACACGCATCCACTTAACCAACCTTTGAAGGTAATCTTTACTTCCTTTATTGCTCAAAAAAAGCAACCTTAGCTTAAAAAACAGTCATTGATGTAGCATTAACTCCTTCTTTTGGCAAGCAGTTCAATAGAGTAACAACCCTCTGGTTGAAGAAACTTTACAAAATACCGTGCAAGAACTGTAACAAACACTGCATTAGACAAACACTACATTCGCCTGAGACAAGACATCCATCTGAGGACAAGCCAAACCCCTACATGCAGGAGAATTCCTCAAAGCATGGCATTCCAACCAGAACTCTATCAACAAACACTTCGAGTTCGACGCCATCGAATACCCCCTGAAAAAATAATTGGAAATGACATCACCACCAGAAACGACATCACTAACCCAAAGGAATTCAAACAAATAAATAGAAAGCAAGAATCATGAACAGTGCTTCGCCTGTAGACCCACTGATTTCGATATCTAGTAGCGTGACGAAACGTCTGGTAATGAACTTTCCAATTCTGTGAGCAAACCAACATCCAGTTTAATGACCTACTCAAAGGACTCAATCATGTTTGTGAGTTTGTCCTCCCATTCACACAACCGGCTTAAATTTCCCTCATAAACTTATTTCAATCCAGATAATTAAAAATCTTACCTCTTTGAACTTTTCCAACACTTTACCCACAACTGATGGAAGGGTCAATGGTCTATAATTTCCAGGGTTTTCTCTACTCCCCTTCTTGAATGAGGGAGCAACTTTTACTATCCTGTAGTGTTCTGGTACTATAACTTTGGACAATGGCAATATAAAGATCAAAGTGGAAGGCTCGGAAACCTGATTCTTGGCTTCCCAGAGATTCCGAGGATGAATACCATCCGGCCCAGGAGAATTTATAGATGTGCACATTTTCAGAGTTTGCAACGCCTTGTCCTTTGGAATTTCAATCCTATCTCGTCTCGTAGCCTGTTTCTCAGTATTGTCCTCGACAATATTTTGTTTTCCAGAGCGAATACTGACGAAAGATATTGTTTTCGCTATTCCCCCATCGCTTCTGATTCCACGCACTACTTAGCACGACTGTCCTTCATTGGCCATATTTTCGTCCATTCATTCTTTTAGCCCTTACATACCGATGGAAAGTTTGAGGATTTTCCCTTATCCTACTTGCCAACAAATTCTCAGTTCCCTCCTCGCTCGCCTTCAGTCTCTCTTCAGGTCTTTCCTGTTTGACTTGTAACTCTCAATCTCCTTAACTAAGCCTTCACATCTCATGCTAACACAAGCCTTCTTCATCTTCACAAGAGATTCAACTTCCTCAGTAATCATGACTCCTGCACTTGACAATTTCCTCCCTTTCTGATAGGTACATACTTATCAAAGACACATAGAGCCTGCTCCTTGAATAAGCTCCACATTCCTATTCTGCCCATTCCGTGCCGTTTCCCTGCCCAACCTGTGAATGCGTAATCTTATCTAATCGCATTGTAATTTTCTTTCCCCCAGTAATAGCCCTTGAACTTGGGTGAATACCTATCCATTTGAAAATCTAAAGTAAACATAACTGAATTTTGGAAACTATCACCAAAGTGCTCACCTACCACCAAATCTAACATCTTGCCGTGTTCATTACCCAGTACAAAATCTAATTTGGCCTATCCCCTTGTTGGCCTGTTCCATTACACATTATTTCAGGAATCGATCGCAGATACAATCAACATTCTCCTGAATGAGCTGCTTCGACGGATCGACATGTGGATTAAAATCCCACATGATAATTGCCATACCATTTTTCCTTTGTTATGTATGTCTTTGTTTATTGCCCTCCCCAATGTGATCTTAAAATTTGGAGGCGGATAGACTCCGACAATTCAGTGACATTTTCTTCATAGAACTTCTAATTTCCTCCCAAATGGATTCAAACTCATTCTCCATAGAACCTATTCATCTGTCAGCATCGGTCTGAGGTTGTCCTTGAATGTTTGAGTTACACCACCTTCCTTACCATCCTTTCTGTCCTTCCAAATTGTCTCATCCCCATGAATATTTACCTCCTATTCTTGACAGTGCTGTCTCCATGTCTAAATCGTATTCGTTCGTGATGATTTATGCCGTTATATCTCCAACCTTCTTCAGAAAAGTACGAGCATTTAGGTCTGGTGCCTTTATGGACGCATTCTTACCCATTGATTAACAACATCTATAATAATATTTTTTACGGTATTCTTCCTTCTTTCTTCTTGCTTCTTGCTTCTTGCTTCTCCTCACTGGTCCATTTCTGACCTACCTTCTTAGCATACACCTTGTTCAAATACACCTTCCAGGTGAAGCAATACTTTCCCTACACTTCGCACAATCTAGTCGACTAGATTCACTGCTCATATTGTGGTCGACAATACCTTGGGAAACGAGGTGTGGACTGGATGACAGTTTGCAGAATACCAAGTTCTATTCAGAAATGACCTGAGCTTCCAGTTGACTGCTCCTTTAGCACAGAACCATGTTTCCTAGCCAACGTCTCTATCTCAGTCTTACTGCAGCGTTCCACCATTGCACAGCGCATGCTGAAAAAGCAACAGACCATTTTCTGCTTGAGGGCCCCGCGACCCTCCATATCAATTTCGGTCATTTTAGAGGCGCGAAATTTCCGATGTCTTGGTCCCCGAAACACTCACCAGGCCTAGTTACACACTACCTATGGGTACTCATAAACAGTCTCTGTGAACAGTTGTTAATGCTCCAAACAGATCATTATCAATTCCTACGTCCAACTGTTAGTCTCTCTCTTTCAGCTCTATCCCGACATCTCATTTCCTTTTAATTACTGCGCCCCCACATTTCTTCTGCATATGGACCGAAGTTTTCCTGGAAACCAAGGACGGGGTCACTGGACTGCATTTCTCTTTCCAGCATCTTTTGGTCTTGCCCCTGAGGAAGCTTGATACTGTGCTGGTGTAATGACCCTCCGCACATAAGACAGAACTCTTTTAATTCTGAAAGTTTCTCTTGTTGATGAATCTCATTACTATGTGAGCCATTGGCATCGACTTCGTAGGTCAATGAAAATAGAAATCATGTGCTTGGGATTTGTGCCGCAGCTTTGTTCTGGATAAGATAAACAACAGGACGCAAAATGTCCGTCATATCAGATGTGCACAGATCGGAATATCCACAAGAGTTTGAATTAAGTGAATGTTTTTCAGTTGGAGAAAATTCAAACCATTTCTCACCGTCATAGCCTGTGGCTCAAAGCAAAATATTTCATAAGCACGAAGGCTTAATACAGCGTTTTCGGGTTAAAATATCTGAATGATCTCCCTCCAGTGTGTCAGAACAGTTGTGTCAGCAAATGGGATAACTGAGTGAATCACTTTACTTGTTCAGCAAGCGATCAGTCCTCTTGTGGTAAGATATGGGGGCAGAATGCAGGAAAAGGGATGGAAAAGTTCTTAAGCAGTTTAACATAGGGACTGAGGAAGTGTTCGTGGTTTTGACCGGCTTGAAGTGGGCATATTCCCAATTCAGGACGGACTTGTATCTTATATTCCTCTCTGTCACAAGGGAGGAAATAACAGGTGTTCTGAGCAATGTATTACTTTCATCTTTGGGTTTTTGGTGGACTGGAGTAACGCAAGATTGGGAGAGATAAACCAGAGAATCTCACAGCAGTGAGTCTCACATCAGTTGAAGGGAACCTTTTGGAGCAAACCTTGAAGGAGAGACTTAACTGCCACTTTTTCAGACAAGGTTTCATCAGGGAGGGTCATCACGGTTTTGTCACAGAATGTCATGCCTAGGAGATTGGATTGAATACATTTTATTGGCAAGTGATGAGGTTTTTTAACTGGGTAGTGAAGTTGATGTTGTTTTTGTGGATTTCCACATGGACTTCAACACGACTGCACTCTGGAGACTGGTAAGAGGATAAAAGTGAAAAGGGATTTAAGGCACCCTGGCAAGTTGGATCCAAACTGAAATTGGTGGTGGTAGGAGACACAGGATGGCGATAGAAGTCTGTTTGTGTGACTGGAATTGGTATTCAAAGGTGTAACACAAGGATGAATGCTGGCTTCCATGTCGTTTGTGAATGTGTGTAAAGAATATATAACAAATTAGGGGGAAATTATAAGCAGAGTTGTCGATGATACGAATATTAGCAAAGTGGTTAATAGTGAGGAAGATCGTTTTAGGATGGATGAGCTCAGAAATGGATGTTTCAAATGTTAAATTCACATAGGGGATGTTGAAACTAACCATGAAAAACATGAGGTGATGCACATTGGAAGTAACACGTCAATGGATTACTCAATGATTGGCAGGACACGAGGAAACCCAGAGGAACAGGAAGTCTTTGCATGTTGGGCCATATATCCGTGAAGGCAGCAGAACATAGTGACAATCACAACTTTACCAATCAAGGCAAAATTTATAAAAGCAGATAAAGTGGTGTCACAAGTAGACAAGGTGGTGAAGAAAGTAGTTGGCACGCTATTCGTCATTAGTCAGAAAGTCGATTATCCAAGTTGGAATGTGATGTTGTGGCGATATGGAGCATTGGTGAGATCACATTTAGAATACTGCTTACAATTATGGTCAACTTCTACTGGAAGAATTTTGTGTAAATTGAAACTGTGCACAGATGATTTACAAGGATGTTGCGGGAACCCGAGGGCTTGAGATAAGCGTGGAGATGGGGTAGGCAGGGGCTTTTTCGCTGGAATGTTCCAGGCAGCAGGACACGTTCTCACAGTTGATAAAGTCATGAGGGGCATGGATAGGCAACTGGACTAAATCGTTTGCGCAGAATGGTGAAGTTCAAAACTAGAGGGCACAGATTTAAGTTGACGGGCACTCATGATGGTTTATTTGCAACAGGCATTGGTTCAGCTCAGTCCTCAGTTTTAAAAATAAGCATTTTCTTCGTGAAAGCAGTTTGGTAGATAAGTCGTGAGTGGAACAGTAGGGGTACAACAATTGATTGATGTACCGATGAGTAAGTGAGTGGGTAAAGTATTGTCCAACGCACTCTGAAATGGAGAATGCCATATTTATAAGGAACAATCAATATAGATCTTTGAAATTAAATGTGATGTTGCAGATTCTGAAATACACACTGAAATGGCTGTGCTGGGATATGAGTCACATTGAATTTTATCCAGGAGCATCAACTGTTTCGGAAGGCAAAATGATATTTTTCATCTGCTCAGCAATGGCGAAGCCAATATATATTCCACCATTCCTATCAGAACTTGACAAGGTGAGCATGCATTGCCTGAACAAAACATTCCGCTTCCTGAAACTCGTTTTTGAGCCTTTGAGAAGCAGAGTGTAGCAGTTATTAAACTAAAGCTTTCTCTTTTCCTTTAACAATTTTAATAGTCAAACATTCAGTTGAACTGAGAGAATGCTGAATTCTACAACAATTTTTTTCTCTCAGATATTCAGTCTCTGCAGATTCCTTTTCTTTAGTGATCTGAATGACATGATATTTTTGGGGAAAAAATGTTGCAGTTTGTCTCGCATGCGACAGAAGAATCGACTGAGTCGTGACAGGTGCATCTTAATTTTCTAAAGCAGTAGAGAGGAGGCGGTGTCGAGTTGAAAGTGTGGAACTGGAAAAGAACACCTGGTAAGGCAGCATCCATGGAGTAGGAAAATCGATGTTTCGAGCATACGTTCTTCGTCAGGAATGTTCGAAACATTGACACTCCTGGTCCTCAGATGTTGCCGAACCACTGTGCTTTCCAGCGCTATCCTTCCTGACTCTAATCTCTCACATCTGCAATCCTCGCCTTCTACTTAGGTGGGATAGTGTCAGATACTGTTCCTGAGATGTAACAACATGTTAGTAATGATAGTTTGGATATGCAGTTGGAAGATCATCACTGATGCAAATTATTCTTTACTTCCCAATCCGCCAAGCACATGCAGGTCCTGCGCCTCCATCGTTGACATTCCCTAAACCCCTGATGCCTGAATGAAGAAGGCTTCATCTTCCGCTTGGGACCTTGATGCCACATGGGATCACCAGTTTCCTCATTCGCCCTTTGCTCAAATTATTCTAGTTTCATGACTCCAACTCAGCATTGTCCTCATGACCTGCACATCACCTTTCCAACCTACCCGCTCCACCTCCTGTCAGAGCTCGTATCTTATTTTCCACCTTTATCTACTCATCGCATTCTCAGCTATCACGCCGCCAAACCCCCAAACATCCAATGTTTCTCTCAATCCCCACCGCCACAAACCTCTTTCCTGGTGAGGTGTTTATGCCCGAAACATCAACTCCCCCGCTCCTCGCATGCTGCCTGAACAACTGTGTTTTCTGTCGACACACTATCGACTCTGAGTTCTGGCATCTGCAGTTCTCACTTTCTCCACGGCACAGTATTGTGTAAAAGTCACATTATTGGAAAAGTGGAGATTCTGTGGCTTTCTGAGTTGTTAATTTCCTTTGCTCAATCGGCTCTAGCTGGTGTATTATGTGTCTTTCTGCAATTATCATTATAGCAGGGATGTGTCAGCACTGGGAACTCTGCAGACCAGATTTACCAGGATATTGTCTGTTCGAAGAGATTCACTTATGAAGATCGTTTGGACGGACTGCGCTGTCACAAAGATGTTCTCTTTTTAAGAAAATAACGAGCTGCACTTTTCCTCGAGGATAATGTGTCTTGATTTTTTTTAATCAAAGGCGTTGTAAAACAGTTCAGGCTCCGAATCGGATGAGATGTAACAGTGATAAAGTGTTCGCTGTGAGGCCTTTCATTTCTCCGTCAACAATTAAGGCCTGAGGCCAAATACGTCATGTTTTAGAAATGAACTGTTTCATGGTAAAAGAAGTGGTCATTCTGGAAAGCTGAATTCCGGTTTTTAGATCCTGCAACTAATAACCTCTCTCCTTCTGCCCTTCGAACTTTTACCCGTAAGTTTTGTTTCATTTTTACTGTGTTTAAGGTGCTTTTTTTTAGGATCGTTGTGTACTTTCAGAACACCATAATTAAGTCTACGTTGGATAGAGTAATTTCTGTGGGTATTCTATATTCTGTTTTTTTTTCTTTTTCAATTCGTCATTTTGTGATTTTTTTTGTAATCATCTGACTCGGGTAATTTTCATTGTACACTTAACGAAAAAGAATATCATGTTACGATCTGGGTTTCTGCTTAATAATGTTTTGAATGGTTTAGCCTAGCCCATAACAAATTAGAAGATAGTTGATGGACTAAAAGAGCAACTGATATGTGCTTGCGTCTTTATTTCGGGTGTTGATTTGGATTGGAGGTGACAATGCTTGGGACAGCAATGTCTCATTTCGTTTCCAAAGAGTTATCTGGCTATGGACGATGTAAAGTTGGTAGTTTTATAATAAACTGATTCAGGCCAGGCTTCTGGAATTAGCAGAAGTGCTGGGGTTGTATTTGCCTCTTTCTGTGAGGAAAGGAGAGGTCATTCCCCGCAGTAGCTGGGCATTTAACTAAACTGGAAAATTCATGAGAATCTGTGGAGATGTTTAAACGTTAATTGAATCTAAAGCAGCTTGGGTGAGACGCGAGAGATAAGGAAAAGACACCAGATTTGAAGCAGTTTGAGAGCGATTCGAAGAAGAGAGATTAACAGAGCAGAGAGAAAGGGAGACAGAGTTTGAACTTCAGAAATTGGCAATTATTAAAGGTATTCACCTTAAAAAGCTGGAGACAAAGGCTGAAGATAAGCTTACCCTGGAAGAGCATATTATTAAAACGACAAGGTTAGCAGCTGAAATGGCTGATTATAATGAACTGGTCCATAAAATAAGGATGGGCTTCCAGAACTATTTTAAGTCTGAGGGATAGAAATTGGGCAAAGAGAAATCCTCACGTGGAACGGGAAAGTTAAATTTTTGTGAAGATCATGAGGATTAATTATCAGAGGGTAAATAGGAAAACCCTGAAGGGAACAAGATCTGAGGGTTTCTTTGCAATAAAGTAGGCCACATGAAATCAGTGTTGGAGAACTATGGAAAGTACTGATAAGTCAGATGCAGGAAAACAAAACAAGCCTGGATGTTTTGTTGGCATGGAAATAGAAAGCACATTGGTGGCTGGAAAGCTGCATCAGTGTGCACAAACCGATCAGAGGTTTTTAAGGGGCAAGTGCCAGAGCTGCTTTAATAATATACCTGCAAAGATAAAGTTTCTTTACCTTGTCCAGGAGTAGCAGATAGAGAGGTAAACAATATTCAACTCCTCCAAGGAGTGGCACGGTGTCACAGTGGTTAGCACTGCTGCCTCACAGTGCCAGAGACCTGGGTTCAATTCCCGCCTCGGGCAACTGTCTGTGTGGAGTTTGCACATTGTCCCTGTGTCTGCGTGGGTTTCCTCCCACAGTCCAAAAATGTGCAGGTTAGGTGAATTGGCTGTGCTAAATTTCCCGTAGTGTTAGGTGCAGGGGAATGGGTGTGGGTGGCCGCGCTTTGGCGGGTCGGTGTGGCCTTGTTAGCCCGAAGGGCCTGTTTCCACGCTGTAAGTAATCTAAAATTAAGGGACACAGGATCGTGCCTGCCTGTGATGCAGAAGTATGGGGAAATGTGTTACTCCTGAAGAACTATGCGTATGGAAATTCATGGTGGGACGGAACATTGCTCAATGAGGCTAGAGTGGGGACTTTGTGGTGGGAATTCTGAACAAACTCTCAGCTCCAAGAATACAATTTGTGCTTGACAACCGGTAAGCCTGCTGCATACTTCAGTTGAAAAGCCAGTCGAGATGCAGACAAACGTAGCAATGCTGGACGTTGAAAAAGGAATTTTTCCAGATTATGTCTTTAGGCGATCACAGAGTCACAATCTGAAGTCGGAGAAATCAAAAGGCACAGAATAGGAAGCTGAAATATGAATTTGTCCACTTATGTTAATTAATACTTATTTGCATCTTTTATTGGATGTAGGGAACCTACACAATGCATCAAGATTACAAATATTTTATTGTCAGGTAAGTGGGACACAGCAGGGGACAAACGTTAAAAATGCAAGTATATTCAGCTCAGCTATGCTACTGAGTTACAGCAGAAAGATGAAAAATTAAAGCAGTTGGATCAGAAGACATATATTTCCAAGCAGAGTGAATGCATCCCTGAGTGATTTTACTCAGCAAATGATATGTTAAGGGGGAAATGGAGACCAACACATATTCAAGCACGTGAGAAATGGGCAGAATGTTTTTTTCCATTAGGGAACAGAAACGTGGTGCTGCAAGTGCCGCATGTGCCACAAATTGGATGTCACTTAGGTGTGAGGAAAGTGGAGGCTCAAATACAAAGACATTTTTACTGGCCTGGATTGCAGAGGAATGTAGTTGAATTTTGCCAGACGTGTCATACATTTCAACTAAACCATGGGAAATAATAAAGCCTGCACCTTTAATATCTATTGCAGCGGTCAAAGAACCTTTCTTAAGTGTCTTGATGCATTGCGTAGGTTCCCTACATCCAAATAAAAGACGGAAATAAGTATTAATTAACATAAATGGATGTATTGGCAAGATTTATAAATACTGTTCAATTGTGCAATATGACAGTTAAAAGGATTGAGGAAGAATTACGATTTAAAAAAAAGATAAGGACTACCATCAGAGGTACAATTAGATCAAGGTATCAAACTTCACATCTAAACATTCCAGGGAGTATATAGATAGCTTAGGAATAAAACACATCAAATCTACTGTGTACCATCCAGAATCACCGGGTGCACTGGAAAGGTGACGTCAATTATTAAAGACTATGTTGAGGTTTTATGGTTCGGTGTAGCCAGATTATTTCCATAAGGGAGTTGCGTTAGTGCTGTTTGTGATCTGAGATGTACCAAAAGAATCCACAAAACTCAGTCCACCTGAAACCAATTTTGGGCATAAAGTAAGAGTACCATTAAAATTTATTAAGGAAAAATTAATCAGTCAGATTACAGAGAGCACGCATTTGGACGATGTGTCCAATTTTAGAGTTGGACTAAATAATGTTGGGGAGTTTTCGAGACAGCATTTAAAAGTATCGCAGCAAATTATGAAGCAGTAAATGGATGAGAAACGACAACATCAGAATTTTGCCACTGGTAACAATGTATTTATTTAAATTTCATGCATCGGTCAAACGTTAAAGCAAGGTTTAGAAGACCTTATCAAATTGAGAGGAAATTGAGTGAGGTTAGCTACTTGACCGGAACTCCTGGCATGAAGGAATCTCACAGAATGTGCGATGGGAATATGCACAAATGGTATTTTGGCGGAGAACGAACGCAAGAGGAGAATGTGTTATTGACTACAACACACTGGGAAGAACCAATTTCAGTGAATTCTGCATTGGACGTTCCTGAAATGAAATTGGACAAGGCAAAAGTTATTGGTATAATTATTCAGTTATCTTCCAGAAGAAAATCGTACGAGTTTTACTCTTGCATGGGGAGATCTGCTGAAATAAACTGGGAATTAATGACCTAATTGTAGATGATGTAAATATAGGAGATGCTGTTCTGATTTTGTAACATCTTTGCAGGCATAACCCTGTAAGGTGGGTGCAAGTTCAAAAGGAGATACCATGTATACGCCAAGATGGCATAACCGAAGTGAGTTTCAATGAATGGAGTTCACCCATCATTATGGTGCCAAAGCCAGGTAAGACCCAACAGTTATGTATGAACTATCACAAAGTCAATGTTGTTAGAAAGACTGATGCATATACGTATCTGCAGTTGGAGGACTGTGTGGAAGAGATTGGAAGAGCAACTTATATTTCCAAGTTGGACTTCCTCACAGGTTACTGGCAGTCATCTTTGTCGTAAAGATCAAAGACAATTTTGTAACGCCAACTGGACTGCAGAAATTTAAAGTAATGCCGTTTGTACGAAAAACACTTCACTCACATCTCAGAGGTTAACTGACAGGGTAATTGCCGGTTACGCAACTGCCTGATGTGTATTGTGCCTGGTGACATTCAGTCTCTCATGGATTGAATATTTACAGCATTTATCGGGCTTGTTTGATCGAATTCGGTAGTCAGACTGGTTTGTAAACCTAGCTGAATGTGAATCTGCCAAAGCCAAAGTCCCCTTCCTGGGTTATGTCGTTGAACACGGAAAAATAGCCCCACGGGATGCGCAAACGAACGTTGCGGGGGACTTTTATACATTGTTGATGAAAAGAGCAGTACGACGGTTTACTGGAATGAGTGGCTTTCACTGAAAGCTTGTGCTGATTGTTAGAAGTGTGTCTGCTCCACTCACCGAATTGATAAAAACAGCCATGAAATTTCAGCGACACAAGAATTTCAAAAGGTATTTGACAGCCTAAATACTTTGTTAACCATTGCCAAAGTATCAGCCACACGTAATTACACGAAGGTTTTCAATGTGCCTATCGATGCCAGTGATGTGCATGTCTCTCTTCTTCTGCCCCTCTAATTTCGACAAGTAAACCTGTTTCATTTGTATTCTGTGTTTGTGGGGTTTAATTATCAGGGCTCTTGTGTAGTTTTGGAAAAGCATAATTAATCTACTTTAGATACCTGAGTTCTGTGGATCTTCTATATTCTGTTCGTTGTGTTTCATTGCTTAGTTTTGTGAAACATTTTCTCTCTGTTCTAAAAACTGGAAGTCAACCTAGCTAAAGTATTCCAAGTAAATTTTATGACATACTCACCAAAACAAATAGCGATGTCACGCTCTGGATTTCCTGCATAAGTGGTCTCTCCGAGGCAAAACGGGGGTTCTTCTTCTCAGAGCAGATTGTGAGGGGACATAATTGACGTGTTCGAAATAATGAGGAGCATGGAATTACAGATTGAAGGAACCATTTGCTCTTGATCGATCACCAGGGTTTGTAGATTTCAGACAAGATGCAGAAAGCTTTGAATAGATATGTTGGAAAACATTACCAGTCTGCGGGTGGCAGACTCTGGAAATCACTCTCTATTAAGATTAGTTGGACATTTAACTCTTCATTCTTCTCTGAATCCATTTGCCAAAGAGTTTCAAAAAATGCTCAAAGCCCAGCATTCCCGCGTGCAACAGTGATGCGATCAATAGCTTTGTGAAATGGAAAGGTGCCCATGACCAACGTGTGAGACTATTCGGCTTCCCTTCTGTGATGACGCCGGAACATTGACTCTCATGCTCTCTGTGGCATTTAATAAAGGCATTCTCGTTTCTGTAGATTAAGAACTCATACCTTATTTCAGCTGCAGAAAAATCAGTTTGTAATGCGTAATAAAAGGCTGCACTTCCCTCGAGCCAGGTAGGATTCGAGCCTACAGTCTTCTGATCCATAGTCAGGCGCGTTATCCATTGCGCCACTGGCCCCACGCGCATTTAACGACTTAGGAGCCGTGAGGTTTGTACTGACAGGATTAACAGCAGTGATGTTCACCAGTTGAACAAGCAACAAACATAATTTCTGCAACTGCTTCAGTCCAATCTTCATCACCTTTCAAAGCAGCGAATTTTCCAAAACAAAACATATATGTCCGCATGAAGCTTCCATTCACACTGTCTGCTCAGTCATTCAATGGAATCACTGCTGATCTGATGAATTTCGAATCCACTTCTTCAGCATAACTGACATGAACGTGAGACTAATCACCACATTGTATATACCAGTTAAGTTTTCAGAGGTTTCGATTACAGTAACGACCTTTGCGAGTATGCAGGAAACTGAATACTGTGACCCGAGCAAACAAATCCCATCATGGAAATTAACCCAGTGCAAAGTCAACCATATAAGGAGGGGTAGATGACGTAAGAAATTCCTCTGCTTCTCTCTTCACAGATGCTTCTCCAAGAATTGAATCTTTGCAGAATTATTCTTTGTAATTTAGACTGTCCCAGTTGCAGATTTTACCTCAATCCACAAACACGTGTCCTGCTGAGAACTACTTCACTTAAGATTAAAACAGTTGACAATCTTTCCGCCCAGCGGATGTCCCAATGTGCCCTGCTCCATGTCAATACAAGTTCTTGCATGTGAAATTGGAGCTGCCAGCTTGATGTTCCACTGCCTCTTGATGCGTGGGAATTGAAGCCGCTTTCGTTCAGGCAGGAGCTTTTATCTTCGATATTTCATGCGCCTGTGTATCATCAGAGAATACCAATCGGCTCACTGATTGTATTGTTGCAGCCACATGGTCGCGCTCATCGCCATCACCATTTCCAAGTAGTTTGGGAGCAGTGCGACTCAATTTCTCTGACTCCACACCTGGGAACTGGGATTATATGATATGGCATTGCATGATTCTGTCAATGAGGGAGAACATTTGTGAAGTAACCCATGTTAAAATACAGTGTTATTGAGAAATACCTTTCAGCAATACCTTGCAGTATCCCATGACCCTTTGAACCTTTGTAGATATCTTGCAAACGTCATCTCCTACAACCTCAGTGTTGCAATTTCTGCAGTCTCTCGAGACATAGAAGTTAAAGATTCAACCGAATCCGAGTTCCCACATCTCAGTCACTGTTTGACCAGTATTCCTTTGTTCGTGTGGTTCTGTTCCTGGCGTAACCTCTGCCACGATCCTTATTGCTTTTTGCATCGTGCTTTTCCATGTGGCGCCAGGATCATGAAATGGTTCTTCCTTGGCATTGTAAACACAGCAAGTTCTGCTCGAATCACAGTGACAGGAATCGGCATTTTCCCGTTTTACTCCATGTAATATGTGCTGAGCAAACGCTGGGAAAATCAATCTTTGTTTTGCATAAAAATATTCTTGGTGGTGATGAATTCCCTTCTTCAAACACCCGCTGTCTTACATCTTTGTTTTTCAAATATCATCGCAACCCTTTATCGGAGAAACCTTTCGCTCCCACAAGAACTAACTCGCCTAAACGACCACCCTCCAATTTAACTGAGGTATTGCACAATATAATACTCAAATTTACAGTGTTCAATCTGTACTGCTGCGGTCACTGTTTTGGGTGAAAGTGCCCCAATCCAATGATTAGCATCTTCAAGCAATTCAATCCATTTAGATGCAGCTGTTCTGTAATTAATCCTCGTGGGGCAGCCTTTACTGACACGGACAAAAACTAAAAGCTAGGACAGACAGAGTCGTCATCTCTGGGTTGTTGCCGGTGCCACGTGACAGTGAGGCAAAGAATAGGGAGAGAGTGCAGTTGAACACGTGGCTGCAAGGATGGTATAGGAGAGAGGGCTTCAGATATTTGGACAATTGGACTGCATTCTGGGGAAGGTGGGACCTGTACAAACAGGACGGGTTGCACCTGAACCAGAAGGGCACTAATATCCTGGGATGTAGGTTTGCTAGCACTCTTCGGGGGAGTTTAAACTAATTTGGCAGGGGGATGGGATCCGGACTTGTAGTCCAGCAAGTAAGATAGCTGTGTGTCAGCATGCCCAAGACTGTAGGGAGGCTGTGGAGAAGGTAGCACTGACAGGGAATAATTGCGGACACAGAGATGGGCTCAAGTGCGTATACTTCAACGCAAGGAGTATCAGAAATAAGGTGGGTGAACTTAAGGTGTGGATCAGTACCTGGGACTACGATGTTGTGGCCATCACGGAAACGTGGATAGACGAGGGACAGGAATGGCTGTTGGAGGTTCCTGGTTACAGATGTTTCAGTAAGATTAGGGAGGGTGGTAAAAAAGGAGGGGGGGTGGCATTGCTAATTAGAAATGGTATAACGGCTGCAGAAAGGAAGTTTGAGGGGGATCTGCCTCTGGAGGTAGTATGGGCTGAAGTCAGAAATAGGAAAGGTGCAGTCACCTTGTTGGGTGTTTACTATAGGCCCCCAATAGGAGCAGAGATGTGGAGAAACAGATTGGGAAACAGATTTTGGAAAGATGCAGAAGCCACAGGGTCGTAGTCATGGGCGACTTCAACTTCCCAAATATTGATTGGAAGCTCTTTAGATCAAGTAGATTGCATGGGGCGGTGTTTGTGCAGTATGTCCAGGAAGCTTTTCTAACTCAGTATGTAGATTGTCCAACCAGAGGGGAGGCCATATTGGATTTGGAACTCGGAAATGAACCGGTACAAGTGGTGGGCTTGTTAATGGGGGAACATTTTGGTGATGGTGACCACAATTCTGTGACTTTCACCTTGGTTATGGAGAGAGATAGGTGCGTGCAACAGGGTAGATTTTACAATTGGGGGAAGGGAAATTACGATGCTGTAAGACAGGATTTGAGGAGCATACGTTGGGAGCATAGGCTGTCAGGGAAGGATGTGGTGGAAATGTGGAACTTTTTCAAGGAGCAGATACGACGTGTCCTTGATATGTATGTACCTATCAGGCAGGAAAGAAATGGTCGTGTGAGAGAGCCTTGGTTGACGAGGGAGGTTGAATGTCAAGCAAAGAGGAAGAAGGATGCTTACATAAGGTTGAGGAAACAGGGTTCAGACAGAGCAGTGGAGGGATACAGGATAGCCAGAAGGGACCTGAAGAAAGGGATTACGAGAGCTATGAGGCGGCATGAAAAATCCTTGGCGGATAGGATCAAGGATAACCCCAAGGCATTTTATGCGTATGTGAGAAACCTGAGAATGACGAGAACGATGGTAGGTCCGATCAACGACAGTAGTGGGAGACTGTGTTTTGAGTCGGAGGAGATAGGAGAGGTCTTGAACAAGTACTTCTCTTCAGTATTTACGAACGAGAGGGACCGTATTGTTGAAGAGGAGAGTGTGAAACGGACTGGTAAGCTAGAAGAGATACTTGTTCGGAAGGAAGATGTGTTGAACATTTTGAACAACTTGAGGATATACAAGTCCACTGGGCCTGACGGGATATATCCTAGGATTATGTGGGAAGCAAGAGAGGAAATTGCAGTACCGTTGGCAATGATCTTCTCGTCTTCACTGTCAACGGGGGTGGTACCAGGGGACTGGAGAGTAGCGAATGTTGTGCCCCTGTTCAAAAAAGGGGATAGGGATAACCCCGGGAATTACAGGCCAGCTAGTCTTACTTCTGTGTTAGGCAAAGTAATGGAAAGGGTACTGAGGGATAGGAATTATGAGTATCTGGAAAGACACTGCTTGGTTAGGGACAGCCAGCACGGATTTGTGAAGGGTAGGTCTTGCCTTACAAGTCTTATTGAATTCTTCGAGGAGGTGACCAAGCATGTGGATGAGGGTAGAGCAGTGGATGTAGTGTACATGGATATTAGTAAGGCATTTGATAAGGTTCACCGTGGTATGCTTCTGCGGAAAGTCAGGAGGCATGGGATAGAGGGAAATTTGGCCAATTGGATAGAAAACTGGCTAACCGGTCGAAGGCAGAGAGTGGTGGTAGATGGTAAATCTTCAGCCTGGAGCCCGGTTACAATTGGATTTCTGCAGAGATCAGTTCTGGGTCCTCTGCTGTTTGTAATTTTTATTAATGACTTGGTTGAGGGAGTCGAAGGGTGGGTCAGTAAATTTGCAGATGATACGAAGATAGGTGGAGTTGTGGACAGTGAGCAGGGCATTTGTCGTTTGCAAAGGGACTTAGATATGATGCAGAGCTGGGCTGAGGAGTGGCAGATGGAGTTCAACCCTGCCAAGTGTGAGGTTGTCCATTTTGGCAGAACAAATAAGAATGTGGAATACAGGGTTAATGGTAGGGTTCTTAGTCAGGTGGAGGAACAGAGGGATCTTGGGGTCAATGTACATAGATCATTGAAATTTGCCACTCAGGTGGATAGAGTTTGTAAGAAGGCCTATGGAGTATTATCGTTCATTCGCAGAGGGATTGAATTCAAGAGTCGTGAAGTGATGTTGCAGCTGTACAGGACTTTGGTAAGGCCACAGTTGGAGGACTGTGTGCAGTTCTGGTCGCCTCACTTTAGGAAAGATGTGGAAGCTTTGGAGAGGGTGTAGAGAAGATTTACCAGGATGTTGCCTGGAAAGGAGAATAGGTCGTACGAGGATAGGTTGAGAGTTCTCGGCATTTTCTCGTTGGAACGGCGAAGGATGAGGGGTGACTTGATAGAGGTTAATAAGATGATCAGAGGTATAGATAGAGTAGACAGAAACTTTTTCCCCGGGTACAACAGAGTGTTACAAGGGGACATAAATTTAAGGTGAAGGGTGGAAGGTATAGGGGAGATGTCAGGGGTGGTTTCTTTACCCAAAGAGTGGTCGGGGCATGGAATGCGCTGCCGTGGGAACGGTAGAGTCAGACTCATTGGCGACCTTTAAGCGGCATTTGGATAGGTACATGGATGGGTGCTTAATCTAGGATAGAAGTTCGTCACAACATCGTGGGCCGAAGGGCCTGTTCTGTGCTGTAATTTTTTATTTTCTATGTTCTATGTTCGAAGAGATTAATGGAGCATCGAGCTCAGGATAGGAGTACAGCGCAGTATTGAGCAAAAGATGTTTTATTGGAAAAGACAATTTTCTGTGGCTTTCTACAGCCATTTTATCATTTGTTCATTCGGTTCCCCCAAAATATTGCGTGCAGTTCTGCAATTCACATTACAGTAATCATGTGATCGCAGTGGAAACCGTGCAGACATTTATCGAGTTGAAAGTTTTACGTTATGAAGACAGATTGTTTTGACTGGGGTTATTTTCCTTCAGCAGAGGAGACTGTGAGGATTCATATGCATTAAATAATGAGCGACATGGACAATGCAGACTAAAAGAAACGATTCCTCTTGAGCGACCAACAGAGGCGTAGACTGAAGCTAAAAAGTGGAAAGGGTTGAGGAGACATGTAGAAAAATCTCATCAGCAAGCGGATGGTTGAATCTGGATTCACTGTATGAAGAGATGCACAGAGGCGAACCCATATAACCTTCAGAAATACACGGATCTGAACTTGAGTTGTTAATGCATACAAGGCCAAGTGATGAAAATGGATAAAGATAGTTAAGCGATTGCATCTGACGAAAGCATTTACAACGACCTTGATGGCTGTCATTCTACACATACGTGGTATTCGTGTAGCTGTCCGTGGTCGGCGAGCAGTTCCATTTTTTCCACTTTCATCGCTGTGAACCGGCTTTGATTCTCAGTCCGGGAGTTGGGGGTTTGTTTCGATTCTGTCAGCGACATCAGTAAAAGCAGACCACCTGAAAGTGGAGAGCTTTTAGTCCCTCGGATCAATTAATGACGTCGAGAAATGAGAGACTATGTCCCAGCCCCTTAAATAAGGGGGACGGTGCCTCGGCTGTCTCTGATCATTCAGACAGTTCACTCTCCATTCTCCTCTGATTCCGCTTCCTAACGATTTTCCCAAAATTTTCAAAGCTGAGACTTGGCTCTGTGTCTTGTTTCCTTGACAATCACAGGTGCCGCAGTGAATCTCGGAAAGTTGACGGGTGTAAAGGGCAGCGTGAGTGACGAATTCAGCTTCCCCTCCAATGATGACTCTGGGATATTGATTCTGACGTTCGCAGGGGCATTTAATGAATGGACTCCTGTCCCTGCAATTCAAGGTGCAAACCTCATTTCGGCTTCAGAACAGTCAGTTGTAAGTGCAATAAAGTCAGCGCTGCCTGCAAGCCAGATTGGAATCGAAACTCCACACAGCAGATCTGTAGTTAGGCATATCATCCATTGTGCCACTGGTCCGATGTATGTGCTGTATTGTGCGGGAGATTAGCTTGTATGTGAATTTAAAACCTTCCAGTCTTGCTCTTGAAACAAGTCGAAAGCTTCACCACGATTTCTGGACCGTAACCAAGCGCATTATCCATTGTGACATTGCGTTTGCGAGGGCTTGAGGTTGGTATTCTTTAGAGTTGTGATCTAAGCACGGACATGACCAATCGTACTCATGTTCACAAGTTTAATAACCAGGAAAGATAACCACTGTTACTGCTTCGTTCCAATCATCCACTCTTTGTGCAGCAGGAGGTTTTGTAACGAAAAGACATTCATCTTCATGAAACTTCCATTCACTTTGTGTCTACTCAGCTATTCCATGGTATCTTCTCTCATCTGATGAATTTCAAATTCACTTCACTGACTTTGCTACATCACTTTTGATAAACTAATGCCTAATCACAACATCGTATTTAAGCTAATTTTCGTAGTTTGAAAGTACTTCAAGGACCTGTGCGAGTTTACAAGAAATTGAATAAAACGAAATGAGGAAAAAAAAATCCCTTCCTGCCAGAGCAGAGTTAGCCATATGAGAAAGGTCAGAGATTGAAAACATTACCTCCGTTTCTCCCTGTGCAGATATCAATAGAAGCTGCTCCAGGTAAAGTTGGAACTACCAGCTTGATGTCCCAATGCTCCCAGCTTCGTGTCAATGGAGGCTGCTGCAGTTCACGTTGGAACTCCCAGCCTGATGCGATGTATACTCCGTCAATAGAAGCTGCTCCACGCAATGTTAGAACCCCCAGTTCCCGGCATTTCAATTCACTCTATACTTTCAGTGAAAAACTTCACACTCACTGATATCATGACTGAACCCATATCCGCTCGCTCATCCCCCATCCCCATTTCCAGGTTGATCTTCGCTTTGCACCATACAGTTTCTCGTATTCCAGGCGTGAAACCTGGCACTATATGATATTCCACAGCAGTGTTCACTTCCTTGTGTGACGAAATTGAAAATGTAAACGATGTTAAACTACATTTCCTTTGCAGAAAAACATCCCAGCAATTCCCTGCGTTATTCCCTGACATTTGCATTTTCTGGAGAACTGTATCAATCGTCGCCTTCAGCCAACTAAGTGATGAAATATCCATCGGCTCTGGAGACACCGAAGTTAACCATTCAGCCCACCATGAGTTTTAATGTCTCAGTCGCTGTTTGTCAAGTATTCGGACTGTTCATGCAGTCCTGTTCCAACCATATCCTCTGCCACTATCTTTACTGCTTTTTGCTTCATGCTATTCCATGTGGTGCTGGTATCATACAGTGGTTAGCGCTTTGCGTCGTGGCAGCAGAAAAATCATCTGCAATTTGATTTCCAGTGTTGTCACTTGTTACCGCTTTATGCAGAGTAAGACATGCTTAACAAAAGCAGGAGCGAATCAATCTTTGTTGACATGAAAATATTCATCGAGGTGATGCTTTTGCTCCTTCAAACCCTCGCCCTTTCACATCTTTGCTGTCTATGTATCAGGATTCAAACCCACCCATTCTCGGAGATTTCTCTCCATCCCACGATCAGTAACCCTGCTTTCGGTCACTCCTCCTGTTTCCCTGAGGCATTTGGCAATCAAGCCCTCGCATTGACATTGTTCAGTCTCAGCAGCTGCAGTCAATGTTATTGGGCGAACGTGACCCAATCCCACAATTAGGAAATTAAAACCAATCGATCCATTTACATACTGCTGTTGTGAGATCAGTTCTCATGTAGCAATTTTTACTGACATGTACCGGAGATCACGAGAACATCATGCTCAGGAAAAGGATAAAATGCTGTATTCAGCAAAGGTTTTTTTTTGGAAACGATCAGTTTCTGTGATCTAATTTCAAAGGAGAAGAGGAGATTGTGAGGAAAAATGATTGAAATGTGAAAAACAATGAGAGATAAAGGCATGTTAGACGGAAAGAAATGGTTCCTCTCGGTCAAACGCCAAGTGGCGTAGACTAAATGTAAGATGCAGAAAGTTTTCAGTATATATGCAGTACAAACTTTATCCACCAGTGGTGGTGGATAAATCTTCAACTCATTGTGAGGAAATCAACACAACCTTCTGAGGTATTCAGTCTGTATTTGTGATGCTAGGTCATACAAGGCAAAGAGATGGAAAATGGAATGAGGATATTGAAGCAGTTGTTTCTGCCAAGAACGCTCCAACACGTTTGAGGGCTGTCACTCTCCGTGAGTCTGACAGCTGGACTCGACCCTGGTCGTGTCGTGGTTCTGAATTGGCACCTTTACCACTGCGGGCAGGGTTCAATTCCCAGTAAGGGCTGTTTTGTTCAGCATCAACAGCATGGGTTTCTGTGATATGATTCCTTTCAATGCTTCGCATCAATCAATGTCTCCACGAACATCAGAGTCAATGCCCCAGCCTCTTAAAGAAGAAGTGCCTCGGCACTCCATGAACCAACATGAGACTGAAATATTTATTATGTTTCCTTGCCATTTCGAGGAGCCACAGCGATTGGGTCGTTGGCTCTGTGAAATTGAAAAGTGCGCATTCGCAGTGTGTGGGACTATTTGGTCTTCCTCACCTGTGATGACGCTGCGACTTTGACTGTGATTTTCGCCGGGACGTGTACTGAAAGACATTCTCGTGTCTGCATATCAGGAGCTCAAACTTCATCTCGGCTTCAGAACAATTCTTCAGGAAGATTAGGTTGTGAGTGTAATAAATACCTGCGTTAACCTCGAGCGAGAGAGGAGTGAAACCTGAAATGTTCTGATCTGGAGTCAGGCACATTAGACTTTGCGCCAATTGTCCCACATGTCCTTCACGCTTTCATGCTTCAGAGTTGTGATGTTAATATGGAGAGGACAAATAGCAGTCATATTCAAAAATTTAACCACGAATGAAAATCACCACCACTGCTTCAGTCCAATCCTCCCCAATTTGTGTTTCAGCGCCATATATAATGATAACATATCTGACATGATGAAGCTTCCATTCAGCGTCTTGTCTGTTCAGCCATTGAATGGGATCATCAGTGATCCTATAAATTTCAACATTAGTTTCCTGCTTTTCCTCGATAAACCATGAAAAACTCGAGCATAATGGCAACAACAAATCGAGTCATAGAGTCAGAGAGATGTACAGCATGGAAACAGTCCCTTTGGTCCTACTCATCAATGCTGACCAGAGATCGCAAACCAATCTCGTCCCATCTGCCATTACCCCGTCCATATCCCTCCAAACGCTTTGTATTCGTATATCCATCCAAATGCCTCTTAAATATTGCAATTGTACCAGCCTCCACCACTCCCTTTGGCAGCACATTCCATACACTGCTCACTCTCTGTGTGAAACCATTGCCCCGTCGGTCTCATTGAAATCTTTCCCTTTTCACCCTAAAACTATGCACTCTAATTTTGTACTCACAGAACCCAGGGAAAAGACTTTTTTCTGTTTATCCTATCTTAGACCCACACAATTTTGAAAACCTCCAATAAGTCAACACTCAGCCTCCGACGCTCCAGGGAAAGCAGCCCCAGACTGTAAAGCCTCTCCCTATATCGCAAATCCTCCACCTCTGGCAAAATCCTCATATTTGTTTTCTGACCCCTTTCAAGCTTGGTAACTTCTTTCCGATGGGATGGAGACCAACTATTCACGCAATATTCCAACAGTGGCATAACCAATGTCTTATACAATAGACAATAGACAATAGACAATAGATGCAGGAGTAGGCCATTCTGCCCTTCGAGCCTGCACCGCCATTCAATATGATCATGGCTGATCATTCCTAATCAGTATCCTGTTCCAGCCTTATCTCCATACCCCTTGACTCCACTATCTTAAAGAGCTCTATCCAATTCTTTCTTAAATGAATCCAGAGACTGGGCCTCCACTGCCCTCTGGGGCAGAGCATTCCACACAGCCACCACTCTCTGGGTGAAGTAGTTTCTCCTCATCTCTGTCCTAAATGGTCGACCCCGTATTTTTAAGTTGTGTCCTCTGGTTCGGCACTCCCCCATCAACGGAAATATGTTCCCTCCTGCCAGAGTGTCCAGTCCTTTCATAAGCCTATACGTTTCAATCAGATCCCCTCTCAGTCTTCTAAACTCAAGGGTATACAAGCCCAGTCGCTTCAGTCTTTCCGTGTAAGGCAATCCTGCCATTCCAGGAATTGACCTCGTGAACCTACGCTGCACTCCCTCAATAGCCAGAATGTCTTTCCTCAAATTTGGAGACCAGAACTGTACACAGTACTCCAGGTGTGGTCTCACCAGGGCCCTGTACAGCTGCAGAAGCACCTCTTTGCTTCTATACTCAATCCCTCTTGTTATGAAGGCCAGCATGCTATTAGCCTTCTTCACGACCTGCTGTACCTGCATGCTTGCCTTCATTGACTGGTGGACAAGAACACCCAGATCTCTCTGAACAGCCCCTTTACCTAATTTGATACCATGAACAGCCCCTTTACCTAATTTGATACCAGCAAACTTACCACCCAAGTCATGTATTCAATACTCTGACCAATAAAGGAAAGCATATTAAACGCCTTCTTCACTATCCTATCTACCTGCGACTCCACTTTCAAGTTATATTTCATACATCAGAATTCTATGAACCTGCACTCCAAGGTCTCTTTTTTCAGTAACACTCCATCGGACATTGCCTTTCAATGTTGAAGTCCCGTTATGATTTCCTTTCCCAAAATGCAGCACCTCATATTTATCTGAATTAAACTCCATCTGCCACTTCTCAGCTGATTGGTCGAACTGGTCGAGATCCTGTTCATATCTTCGCTGTCCACTACATCTACAATTAAATGAAAAAAGTAAAGGACCCAGCACCGATCCTTGTAGCACTCCATTAGTCACGGGACTCCAGTCTGAAAAACAACCCTCCAGCACCACCCTCCGTCCTCCCCCTTTGAGCTAGTTATATACCATTTATTATTGGAAGTTTAGTTTGCTTGAATGACGTGCATGGGTTTTCAGAATATTTAATATCATGACACGAACTGAAAATGGGTTGCTGCAATTTAACCAAATACGCAGTCAGTCTTATGATGAAGGACAGAAAAACAAAATATTGCCTGCATTTCTTTCTGCACAGATTCTCCTCGACGAGCAGAATCTTTGCCACATTTTCCCTTATTTTTGGGAGATTTCCTTGGGACAGGTATTTACAGAATCTACAAACATGGTTCCTGCCAAATACTACTTTAATTCAGATTAAAATAACAGAGTATCTTTGCTCCCAACTTGATGTCTCATTGCTCCGTGCTCCTTATCAATACAATCTGCTCCAGTGAGGTTGGACCTTACAACCTGCTGCCGCAATGCCCCCTACTTTATGCCAACAGAATCTGCTCCATATGAGATGGAGGTCCCAATCTGATATCACAATGCTCCCTGCTCCATATCAACAGAAGGTACGACAGGTGAGGTTGGAGTCCCAGCCGCGGCCTTTCATGCACCTTTTTACCATCACAGCGGGCTCATCCTCATGGCCATTTCCAGTTTGATCTTCACTGCTGTGCCATTCAGTCTCTCTTAGTTTAGCCCTGGGAACACGAGATTATATGGTATTCCGCAACATTGGGTCCTTATGTGGAATATCACAATTCTGCATTTCATAAATCAGAATTCACGCCCACGCATTTTCAGAGATTTCCCTCCCTTCCATAGTCACTTTACATCGCTCCTCCCATTTCACTGAGGCTTACCATAATCTAACGTGCACGTTGGCACTGTTCTGTAATTGCTGCTCCTGTCACTCTTGATGGGTAAACGTGTCCCATCGCCTCATCGGGACCTTGAAGCCACTCGATCCATTTCAATCCCGGTGGTTGTGAAATCATTGATCATGTTGGAGCCTTTACTGACATGGACCAGAGATTACCTGCTAACAATTCGTCTTGACTTCCTGCCACTAAGCCAGTATGGCACCTCACTCGCTACGTTTCCATTTATGCCACAGACGTTGATCTTTTAACGCATTTTCGAGGAGAAAGTGAGGACTGCAGATGCTGGAGATCAGATCTGAAAATGTGTTGCTGAAAAAGCGCAGCAGGTCAAGCAGTATCCAACGAGCAGGAGAATCGACGTTGCGGGCATAAGCCCTTCTTCAGTTTCCTGAAGAAGGGCTCATGCCAGAAACGTCGATTCCCCTGCTCCTTGGACGCTGCCTGACCTGCTGCGCATTACCAGCAACACATTTTCAGCTTTTAAAGAGTTTGCCATGATGGAATAAACACACACCTGGTCAAACATACTAATCTAATTCTTGTGCGAGGTGGCTTTCAGTATGATGTTCAGCTGACTGGTTTGTGATCTCTACTACCAAGATGCTCTCGCACTGCAATTCCTGCTACTGCCCAGCTTACGTTCTCAAAACTAGCTTCACAAATGTGCCCCTCATGTTTGTCTTGCCATGACTGATCAAAAACAATGCTCTTGAAATCACTTCAAAAATCATTTCGCATTACATTGGCACACTACATTGGAGTTGTGAAAATCCACTGTTATTTCTACCCTTTTACTTGATCATTATTGAGACGTTAACTGCCATTAGATTCATTATACCACTAAGTTGTTCTGGTCTCTGTGGCACTCTTCCAGCAGTGTCACTGCATTTTTTGTCCCTTCGCTGAATTTTTACAGTCACATTTGATGTTCATTTAAAAGATCGTTCCTCCGAACTGCAATTTTTCGAACGAGCAAAATCGCCAGTCTTTTCATTTAAAGTCCCCTCTAATGATATCAAAGGGTGAAAGAAAATCAGAGTTTCAGCAGCAGATGAACTGAGTTTCGGCCGAGTTATCAATTGTCAGCGTGTGGGGCACATGTGATCGTGGTGTTGATAAGATCCAACAGCGCAACCCAGCAGCTTTCACGCTAACATTTGTTTGGTGTTAGCTGCACAAATTGCCAGAGTCATTTCCATTCATTTCGCAATCTGTCTTTTTGTTTTTGGCTTTTCTTTTACTCCTGTAGTTTTCCCTTGATGGCAGTAACCATGTCTCACGTTCAAAATGCCTACCTTTTTAATACCCCATAATCGGATTATCTCATTGGTTCGATGTTGGCAGAATAATAAATTCGAAATCGATTGGCTTTTAGTTTACTGAGACGTAATTGAATCTCGTTGGTTAAATCTGAATTGTCGTCAAAATAGCAACCAACTCAGGTACCTATTTCACAGCTAAATGCTATGTATTTTCAATTTTCCAGTAAAATCTGACACTACTCTCGTCAGCTCTCAGCGCAGAACAACATTGTATTGTCTTTAAAGTAGAGTACACACTTTCAACTTCATAACACTCTGGAATTCCACATCAGGCTGTCACTGGCCCACCACACACACAACCAGAAATACAGACGTCAAACAAAGGACAGTTATAAGTGAACAAAGAGTAGCTAAATGTGCGATGTCACAGTCAAAGTGAAACAGGGGATAGAGAAATTAACTGTACTTGCCAGCACACAGAAAATAGTCAAGTATTTTGCAGGAATCTACATCATAGTCATGAATAGGAATTGAACTTTTTTTTTTCAGAAAACATGGTGATGTTGTAGAACTCTATATTAGCATCAAGAGCAGTAGCCTGAAGTGTTTAGTGAAATGCAACACTGCTTCAGACTCTCTCATTCAGTGTAAAATCCATATCTGGCAGTGGGGGAGTAAGGAGCATTCGAATACAGAGAGTAGAAGTAGAGGAGTGGGAAGAGCACAGAGGAATGTTGGGCTGGAAGCAGTGGTGGATTAATGGGATGTTCGACTATGAATGGATTTGAAAACAAATCTGAGAATTATAAAATCAGTGATGAGGCATCCTGGGAACCAATGCAGATCAGTGAGTTTTATTTAGTCAGAACACAAGGGAAGTCAAGGAGGAAATGATAGGCAGTTAGCTTAACATCTGTCACATGAAAGCTGCTCAATGTTTCGAATAAACTTGTTGAGCAAGGCACTTGGAGAAAGAAAATCTAGGGTATGATGAAAATTCAAGATACTTTGCGAAAAGCTAGTCAGATTTAACCAGATTATTGAAGTTCTTTGTGGAGCTATCGTGTGCTATGGATAAACGGCCATTTACTGTCCCATTCGTGAGACTGTCAAACTTCACTTGAAGGCTCCCACTATCCTCCTCACAATATACATGCCGATCCATTTGGTGTCATCAACAAGTTTGGAAAGGTTACAAGAGTCCAAATGTCCAAATCATGTATAATGGTTGGAAACAATTTGGTTCAAGCATTGAATCATAGAATCCCTGCAATGCAGTCACTGCAATGAGACCCTACACTCTCCCTATAATGCTGCATTTCGCACGCCCAATCCACCTAGCCTGTACATTCCTGGATATAATGGGCAATTCAACCAAACTGTGAATGTTTACACTGTGTGCGGAAATAGCAGCATCTGCAGGAATCCCATGCGGATACTTTTGAATGTGCACACTTCATGTTGTCAATCGCGTGATGGTGGAATTGAACTCGGGTCTCTAGCACTGTGAGGCAGCAGTGCTGTCACTGTTCCTTGTGGTATTCCACCAGTAACAGTACACCATCCTGAGAAAATTGCACTTATCCTACGCTATGCTTTCCAGCTGGTAAACAATCCTAATGAATGTTGGCACGTTTTCTCCAACCACATTGTGTTTTGTGATGTTGTGTGGGACCGGATTAAAAGCCCCTTGAACAAAGCAAAACAGTGGGGTTCCAACGTGATTTCCACTCCACAGGAGACTTTGCAGAGATTACATAACTTGAAAGATTACTCCCAGCGCATCCACATTCTCCCATTGTCTTCCTCATTCTTCATCATTTTGGGATGAAGCCTATCTGGTCCTGTTGACTCAAACTTTAATCCAATTCACTTTTGAAGTACGACTGCTTTACTGTTCTTTTTTTTGTCCCTTGTTTCATATTTTTGGGAGATTTTGACTGACAGGCTGTGTTTTTCCTGTACCACATTCTTCAACACTGATTTCAAGCATGTGTAATCCTCACTTTCTCCTTTTCCTCAGTCCTGACATTAGCATAGTATTTCACTGTGCTGATTCTCTTTGCGTCTTGACGGTCCAGATGATCATCTGAAGCCTCGCCCACACACACGTGTTCTGTTTCTCCCGACTTTGAACGAAGTTTGTAGCTTTCCTGTTCAGAACACCATACTATTCAGGTTAGGATGAATGAAATGACTCTGCTGTGATCTTTGAACCAAATTTGCTGAGTGCAAATCAATTCTTCTAATACCCTGCAAAATTGTTTTGAAGCATTGTATTGAGAGATAATCTATTCAAACATGCTCCGTCAAGTGTCTAAACAACTCTTTTTGTGGCTCAGTGTCAAGTGTTGCCTTTTCACGTTCCTATTAATCATTTTGGACATTTTGACAGATGGAAGACGGGGTAGAATTACAATCTGATTTTGTTGATTTGGAAATCCATTGCAATTCCTTCTTCGTTTCCAGGTGTTTAACCTGTAATTCCTCACCTGGCAGTAATCTGGGACCACGTGCCCTACGTGGACTGCAGCAGTTCAAGAAGATCATTCATCGACATCTACATAGGCAATTGGAGATTGACAATATCTGCCAGTCTTGCTCCTGAAAGTGGTGGAGAGTGGGGTGAACTCATCGGCTCATGGAACCAGCATGGGCACGATGCACCAAATTAAATTCTGTTGTAATCATTCGGTAATTGTGACTAAAATTAAAGAAAAAAATACTCACACCGGAGGCCATGGATCTGTTTCTGTAAGAAACTCAGTAAGAAAGCAGCTAATCGTTGGAACATCTGTACGTTTCTCAATGCTGTGAGAAACACCTGCAAGAAAATAATAGCAAAATACTGCAGCAGCTGATTTTTTTTTTAAAAGGCAGGCTATGCTGGAATAATTTAACAGGTCGGTTGGATGTGCAGGGAAAGAAGGTAGATGAATGTTTTAGCGTGCGCAGACAGACATCAGGAAATAAAAATGAAGCAGATTTTCTTGATCAAAATGATCTGAGAAGCAGAAGGAAAATACAGTTGATTTGTTACAGTCACAGGCTCTGGGGATTGTAATTGGTGGAAAATCCATAAAGATGAAGTCGACAGGAGTTATGGTAAAATAACAAAAAGGGATATCTAAAATTCATCACTGTCCATCCAGGTCAGAAATTCAGAAGAAACAAATATACCTTGGTTTGGGTTTGGTGTGTGTAAATACTCTCCACTGAACTCACTGTAAATGCAGTTTCGTAAACCCTTCTCTAAAAGTCCAGAAGAGAAATTCACAATCATTGTGTCCTGGTCACAGTTGTTCCATGTACTCTGCTATCCTGTAAAGTCGGCAGACATTATCCCAAGTCCAAATGGCACTCCGTCATCGCCGAGTAACACTGTACCCATTGCTCATGCAACCTGAACATGCTTAAGAGACGATAAAGCAATCATGACTGACAAGCAAAGTCATGGAGAGCACAGAAACAAATGAAAAACACAACATCTAAATTAGATTAGTGAAACCCAGAGCATTTGGAAGGGTTCAATAACGAGCAGAGAACAGCTGAAATGGCAAGATGAGTTATTAAGATTTCGTACGTCAGTGTGTGAACTTGAAATATAAAGAATGGTGCAAGAGTTTAATCAAAAATTTAAAGGTTTACAGAGAGAATAGCAAGGTAAAACAATGACTGCAGATGCTGGAAACCAGGTTCTGGAGTAGAGTGGTGCTGAAAAAGCACAGCAGTTCAGGCTGCCTCTGTGTAGCAGGAAATTCCGAAGTTTCGGGCAAAAGCCCTTCATCAGCAGTACAAGCAGAGAGCCTGAAGGGTGGAGAGATAAATGAGAGGAGGATTGGTGGTGGGGAGAAAGTAGAATAGAGTACAATAGGTGGGTCCGGGTGGGGATGAAGGTGACAGGTCAGTGAGGACAGTGGGGGAAGGTAGCTTCAGGGCAGAGGAAATGACCTGGGAGTTGCAGTGGGAGAGGGACTCCCTGAGATTCTTGTAGAGAGAGTAGAATTTTTTTCAAGGCAGGCATCCTTACAAGAGGATTCGCAGTAGGGTTAAAATCAACTAGGTAAAAGCAATTACTGCAGATGCTGGAAACCAGATTCTGGAGTAAAGTGGTGCGGGAAACGCACAGCAGTTCAGGCATCTTCCGATGAGCAGGAAAATCCGACGTTTTGGCCAAAAGCCCTTTATCAGCAATACAGGAAGAGCGCCTGAATGGTGGAGAGATAACAGAGAAAAGAGTGCAAATTGGTGCACTGGAGAAGACGTAATGGGGAACAACGAAATGGTGCAGGTTAACACGCACTTTGCATTAGTTTTCACAGTGGAAGACAACAACAAAATACGTGAATTTTTCGACACGTAGGGATGAAGTGAATGAAATGCCAACAATAACCAGAAGATGCCAGGGAAGCGGCAAGGTCTGAAGGGATGAAGTCACTGAGACCAGATGGATTGCATTCCTGATTTCTGAAGGAGATTGCTGAGGAGATTGTGGTGGCATTGGTCGTGATCATCCAGGAGCCATAGGCGTCAGGGTGGGTCCCAGATGAGTGGAAATTTTTATATGCAACACACCTGCTGATAGAAAGGGGAGAGGCAGACACAGACTACTGTCGGCCATGCTAACGACAGTATTGCACAGTTCTTGGAAATGGATGGTAAAATACAGCAAAGTCTGCATGTCTTCATTAAGTGGACGTCATGTCTGAGAGCTATGCTAGATGTCTTTGAGGAAGTACTAAGCAACTAAGACAAAGCAGAGCCAGTGGATGTGATCTAATTCAATACTCATAAGTCCTGTGATAAGGTGCCATACAACAGACTGCTAAATAAGGTAAAAGCATACTGTGAGTGACAAGGAGGGGATTGGCTGACTGGCTGAGTGAGAACAGAGGGGTCTTTTACAGGATGGCAGCTACTGATTTTTTTAAGACATGCACAGCCATCGGTGTTGAGAACATAACTATTCACGTTATACATTAAACATCTGGACAAAAGAACAGAGTGCAATGTCGCTACATTTGCACTTGACATAAACGTAGTTGGAGAGACAGGTCGTGTCAAGAATGCTGGGAAACTTCATAAGATGCTAGGCAGGCGCAGAGAGTGGGCAAATAAGTGGCAAATACAATACAAAATGGGATGTGTCAGGTTATGCAGTATGAGAGGAAGAAGACAGGCTTTGACTAATTTCTGTTCATGGAACGCCTTTAGAAATTGGAAGCACAAAGTGAGCCCAGGATCAGGCAGGTTCAGTTGGAATTCAGGAAGGAAAATTCAATTTTATAATTTATATCAAGCGGCCTCGAATACAAGAGCAGAGATGTCCAGTTGAGCATTTATATAGTCGTGGTCAGACTGCATTTGGAATATTGCAGGAAGTTAGGCCCGATATCTAAGGGTAGAGTCAGAGTCATACAGCACCTTAGCAGACCATTCACTGCATATATACCATGCAGAACTCATTGCCAAATTAAAATAGATCCGCCTGCCTGCCTTTGGCCCATATACTTCCAATACTTTCCTAATCAGTTACTTGTCCAAATGACTTTTAAATAATTTAACTGAAGTTGCATCCATCACTTCCTCTAGCGGTTGATTGTACACAGTGACCAAAGGGAGTAGAACAAAAGCTGCCATTCATGTCCTTTATGAATCTTCCTTCTCGTACTTTAAACATATTGCCCCTAGATTCGAACTCCCTCACCTTTGGTAGTAATCTTATTTATGCTCTCGTGACTTGACAAATCTCTATAATGCCAAACGTCGAAGGCCTCTGCTCCAGTGAAAAAAAACGCAGCCTATTTTTATAACAGATGACTTCCATTCATGACATCATTCTGTTAAATACTTTCTAAACCCTCTCCAATATAATAAAATCCTCCTCGTAACGAGGAAACAAGAATTGTACACAATACTCCAGAAGATATGATGACATTGGAAAGGGTCCGAAGAAGGTTTAAAAGAATGATCCTGGGGGGAAGAAATGCTTCTAATAAATTGTTGAAAACTCGGGGACTGTACTTGATGCAGTTTAGAAGTTTGAAGAGAATCTGATTGAAACTTAAACAATGCATAGAGGGGTAATTAGAGTGGCTGTGGATAAGTTTTTCAACGAGTACGAGAGACTAGGAGCTGACTGCACAGTATAGAGAGAAAGGATGACAAATTTGAAGTGAGATGTGGAGGAATGTCTTCAGCAAGAGGCTAGTAATTCTTTGGAACACTTTGCCGTAGAGGGCTTAGTGGTCAAGGCATTGCAATTTTTCAAGACAGACATAGATAGGTCCCTGATTGATGAGAGGATCAACAGTCACAGGAGATGGCAGAAAGCCGAAGAATGAGGTTGAGAAACATGTCAACCATGGCCAAATATTGGAGAGGTCTCGATGGGTTGAATGGCCTAATTCTGCTCCTTTATCTTGTGGCCTTCTCGCAATTTGCGTGTGACTTCAATCTGCCCATTGACTGAGCAAGTCAGATCATAACAACGGAGGTGACTGACGTGGTGTATGTATTAGATGGTTTTCTGAATCGCTACATTAAGGACACAAATGGAGGACAGAGCATCCTTGATTACGTATTGTTTAATGGCCATTGATGAGCTAGCTTAGTTGGCTGGTCGACGAGATTTCGATGAAGAATGACAGCAGCAGCATGTGCACAGTTCTCGTATTGGCCTCATGAAGTCCCCACATTTTCACCTTGTGCCTGAGACACAACGACTCTCAGGTTAAAGCATGATCAGTCAAATCGCGCGATCTCTCTCTCTCCCTCTCTCTCTCTCTGTCTCTAATGAGTCAGCAGGCCTGGGAATATGTCAACTTTGATTTGAAAGCATTATTTATATATATGTCAAGGAATAATTGACAATCCACCTCTATGGTGTCCCTCAGGAAGATTGAAGAAGTCAGTGAGAGAACACTTCATTAAGGTCGAGAGTGATAGAGCTGACTCAGATTATGGGCCGAAATGTATTTAGAAGAAATGATACTGTTATGAAGCGTGAGCACGGTACAACGAATTGTGGTGCAGAACTTAAAAGGATGACAAGCACTTCAACAACATTTGCAGGAACTGCAACTGCTTATCACTCCTGTCTGACACAAAGAAACCGGGAAACGTGGCCATGTCATAGCTAACAGGCGATATTCGGCACAGTATTGCACTCAAGGAGCATTATAAATTGGCTGAAAATAGCAGCAAACATCAGATGTCAGTAGAAGATGAAGAAAGATTTAATGCAGAACGAAAATGTCCTTTAACAGTAAGCTTGAGAGAAGCATATAATGAATTGTTAAAGCTCCTGAAGGTATATGAATTGAGAAAAAAAAGGATTATTGAAATCAAATCCCTTGCAATGAGAAACAGAGGATGTTATAATGTGGGATAAATATATAGCATAATAAATAAATATGTATATTGGTTCTGTCATCACAGATGATAAAAGTAATATTCCTAAAGTGCTGGTAAGAAAAAGAGAGGGAGGAACTGGAAGAAATCAGTATTATCAGGAAGATAGTGTTGTGGAAATTGATTAGATTAAAAGACAGTAAATTCCACCAACTGCAAATCGAACAGCAGTGTACATAAAGTCACCCTAAATGCAGTGAATGCGTTCAGTAACTAGATTGTGGAGTCTAAGTAGAGTAAATTAATTGTCATATTTCAATATTCTATCGACTCTGAAATAATATCTAGTGTTTGGAGGTCAGTTAATATGACCTCACGATTTATAAAAGGAAGTAGTGAGAAAACATGGAATGACAGAAAATTTAGTTTAACACTGGAAAACAGTAACTGGATTAGACAGAGCCAGCATAAACTTACGAAACTAAAATAGGAAAGGAGATCTCGTCTTCTTGTACACAAATCGCTGAATGTAAGCATGCAGGCGCAGCAGCAGGTGAGGAAGACAAATGGTGTGTTAGCATTTGTACTGAGAGGATTTGAACATAGGACCAGGGAAGACTTGCTGAAATTGTGCAGGGTCTTGTTGACAGCACAACCGAGAGTGTTGTGTGCAGTTTTGTGATCCTTATCTGATAAAAATGTTCTCCATTCGGAGACGGCACAATAAAAGTTTACCAGACTGTTTCGTGGGATGTCAGGACTGACGTATGAGGATACGTTAGGATGAAAATCAATCAAGTTTAGAATGATGAAGTAGGATGTCACAGAAACGAGTAAAATTCTAAAAGGTACGAACAAGTTAAATGCAGGAAGGATGCATTCAATGACCAGGGCGTCCAAACCATGGAGGGTTGGGAGGTGGCGTCACTTCTAAGAGTATGGGGGTAGTCCATTTAAGACTGAGATGAGGATTTTATTTATTAATCAAACACTGGTTACTCAGTGAAATTTGATGCCACAGAACGTAATTGAAGCCAGAATGTGGAATGTTGACAAGATGAAGATATCTAAAGTTTTGAGGCAAGAGGGATCAAAAGGTTAGGCCTAAAGAAGTAGCAGGTTACTGTGCGGAATGATCAGACAAGATCATACTGAATTACAGAGAAGCAACAAACATCACAACAAGCCAGTCCTGTTGTAATATTTCATATTTCCATTCTGTTAAAGGTGGGATATGAAAACCAATTGTTTTTAACTGACACAGATATCAGTAACACGTTGTCTCGATGTAAAAAATAATTCTGTAAATTCTTACCAAACAGTAATCGGAGAGCAATTTTATCATACGAACGTCAGCATTTCGAGGAGGTAAAAAGTAGCTTTTGAGATTCGTACACTGGCTGTTCTGTGTCTCAGTTTCAATTCAGTTCTCAAATTACTGAATGTTCTGACAAAAGCGACATCGTCTGTATGAAATAAGTAAACGTCTTTAAAATGTTGCTGATACTGGGTGGAGGGAGTGGTAGGAAAGGGTGGGGAAGGGGAGCAGTGAGAAAAACAATGGGTCGGGTTTTTTTGAGGGATTGGACACGAATGCCCCCAAATTCCAAAACCCCCACGAACCGCTATACTGCTCAGGTGTCCTGTCCCTCCACTTCCTGCTCCATTCTTTCCGTCTCTAACACATTTACAGCAAGCTAAGTGATAGAGGTGTTCATGGGGTACACTTTCCCACCAATTCCAGTCACTATTACACTCCCAAGCGTCTCCCAACAACACCACATCCTCATGGACCACCGCAATGATTTCAAACAATATCATTTATTTTCAGCTCTATTCACACTAAAGATAGATAAAAAAAACCGTGACCTGATAAATTAAAGCAATTAAAACTGAAACGGGAATAGCGGTCCCTGACGGGGGCCTGTTTCTGAGAAGAAGACTCATGCTCTCTGTGGCTTAATTGGCGACCCCAGATAAACAACGTTTGGTTCCAGAATCATTTCATGACCAAACCTGCAACCTCTAACTGGGCTACAGCATCTGGCGCTTCCCTCCCCTTTAGCCCTCACTTAACGACTGCCGATTGGAGACAACAACATTTCGTTCAAATGAGCACTCGCCGCGAGCATGCTCACAGTTCATGTTAACCCTAAGCATGCTGCAGGATCCATCCCAAGTGATGACGTATAATGTTCAACAGTGAAGAAGAGGCGATCCTACAGGACCAAGCTGGACGCACTGGTCCTCCAACCAATCATTGAATCTCATGGGCGTGCTGGGCGGTCTGATAAATCAGAGAATGCTGCTTGGCTAAAATAATCTAACCAGGACTTCCACACACCAACTCTCAATCAAAGTTCGCTTAAAAAATTCTTCCAGTTCAAAACACAATTGTTAATGATGATTCTGTTCCTTTTCCCGCAGACGAAAGTGAGGACTGCAGATACTGGAGATCACAGTCAGCATTAGAGTGGTGCTCAAAAAGCACAGCAGGTCACGCAGCATCCGAGGATCATGAAAATCGAAGTTTCAGGCAGGCACCCTTCATCAGTAACCTTTCACGCAGTAATTTATGATCAATATTGTTATTATCCCTTATATTCCTTCATCCCCACGTTTCATGCACAGCAGTCTCACAGAACCTTTGTCTTTTGTTTTGCCAATCTACATTTATCTGATCGCTTTGGAATAGCATCATCAAGACTTCTCCTTACCTCATCAAAAAATATCGTAGAATGTTCACCACAATTTTCTATGAACAATTCTATTTTAACTTTTCTGAATGAAACGCAAATTTCTTCACGTGGCACCTTATTTTGTCTGGTATTACTGTTTGCAACATGTTTCATACGTCTTGAAACAGTTATCTTGTCAGTACAGAATTCATTGACAAAACGTTTCTCATGGCAAACTGAAAGCGTGCATATATTTTAAAGATGAGGAAATGTGTCTGAATGAGTTGTGACTTGGACATTAGTTATCATGAATACAAAGTAAAGACAATCAGGTTGTGATGGTGCTGACCTCTGCCACACTTTCAGAAGCTGCCAGACAATCTGAATACTTCCAGCATTTTCTGTTTTTAGTAAAATATATATCAGATTGCCAGTATTTGGCTTCAGCACTTGTCCTTGGGACAAAAGGGATGAAAAGTGGGTCGGAGGCAGGCGCAGTCATCTCCTTCAGTCATGCAACTCCCAGCTCTTCCTCTGGTTTTGTAGTTTTGTGACAACACTAACTCGCTTGAATATTGGATTTGTATGATAATCTAAGTGTTTAATGTTACACTTTCAGACTAATTATGGAATTTAAAAAAAAAACATCAATTCATATCACTTTCACAATTTATGTGTGCATGTCCAGGCCATAATTCTACTTTTAAGGAGAAGGCAGCATTTCATATTGGTAACTATTCGCAGGCCATGGCTGTGAGAGCAAGGAATCCAAACGACTGGCATTCCAGGGACAGTCGCTGTGTCTATTAACATGGAGACTGCCTGATTCGGCATTACAGTCTCCCATCCTTCTGCACATGATGCCTTCAGTTCTGTCTTAGTTTTGTTCCGACTGGTTTCTAATGCACGGACTATCCAATCATCTATTATGTTGTTTTTCTAAAGAGTGAGAATCCTTCTCTCAGAGCGCACTGCCTCCGTAGATCAATGCTTAGATACGGGAGGAACACGGACAGGGAAATGGCTAAATGCTTCCTTTCTTTGCTGCAACCAAACTCTGGTGTTGAAATTTAAAATGGGACAAAATAAGCCAATTGAGTGCAATCCTATTTTCTGGCTGATCTCTCCTAAGGTCACAGTCACTTCGCTAGAACGTGTCTGTGTGTTTGCCTCTGTAAGTGAAATGGGGTTTAGATCACCGAGGGGGTATGAACACAGGTTATCCATCTTAGACTTCGGTCACATACATTGTAAAATGTGCCTGGATGATAGCATTGCGACGAGTGCTTGAAACATTTGCGAACACAAGGGGAGAGGCCAAGAGCGGAAAACTTGGATGATGGGCCTCTGTCCATTCTGTGTACAGTCGATGACTTGCGCAACTTTATGTACTGATAAATTAAACACCATCTGCTTTGGCATTAAGAAGCAGTTCAACAGCGAGCGAGGCAGCACTGGTGGTGTATTGGTTAAGAGTCGGTGTTTTCCTCACTCCATCCAGAGTTGGGTGCCTGGTCAGGGAATCAGGTTATATTGTTGCTGACAGTGACAACAACGTGAGTGAAGCAGCTCTGATGGGAATTCTTCAATATCTCAGATCAGTTCATGCGACGAGAACATCAGAGTTCATGTCCCTGCTCCTTCAAGAAGGGGAAGGAACCTTGACAGTCTCTGCTCATTCGGTCAGTTCATCCTTCATTCCCCTAAAGATTCACAGATTTGAAACGGGGCTCTTTTTAATTGTTTCCTTTAAACTCCCACGGGTTGCAGGTATTGGATTGGTTTGAAATTGATAATGTGCACAAGAGCAGCGTGCGAGATACTCCTATCTTGCCCTCCTCTGACAGCGGTCTGAGGTTGACTCTGATATTCTCGGTTGTATTCATCGATCAGAGACATTAATCGGTATATTAAGAAGTGCCACAAATAATTCAAACAGAATGAAATTCTTTCAAATGCTCTGGCTACAAAATACTCAGAAACAGCTCATTTTTGAGAGATATTTAGGAAAACCGAGTTTAAGAAGATAAACAATTTGGTTTGCAAGATGCTTCCAATGAAGACGTCAATTCTTTTGAACGATTCGGTGGAATTTTAGTTCTTTCTATTACCACAGACATATCTTGCGAGATTGACAAATGCCTCAGTAGGGACCGACTTTCAGAAAATTAGGAGTTAAACCATTTGGCCACTTCTTCCTTCACTTTAGACTTGAAAACCAGAGGCTGCTTACTTAGGCAAAGAGGTAAACAGGCAGCAGGCTTCCATTCAAGGACAGGCCCAGCCATAAAGAATTGATACACGTTGAACGAATACCTCCTGAGGCAGCCTGGCTTCCTGTAATCTCCCATCCTCCTGCCTGTTTACTTTGGATTCCTCGAGTTGTGTTGACGTTACATAGGAAGAGAAGCATTAAGCCGTTTCCCGTACGTCTCCTCCCCAACTGTTTCCCCGTTACTCTACAGCTTCTACTCTCTCATGTTGCTCTTCCTGCCAAACTGGAGCATTCTTTGCGTCAGCTGGTTGTTATCCACATGTTCCTCGAAGGAGAAACACAGAAGTGAAATTCCAAACTCAAACAGATTAGCCCTGGAGATAACCACTTCACGCTTTTTCATCACAAATAATTACCACCCTATCTAACCCTATGATTATCTTATATGTCTCTATGAACTCACCTCTCAACCTTCTTTTCTCCCACGTAAACAGCGTCAATTCCCTCAGCCTTTCCTCGTAAGATCTACCCTTCATACCAGGCCACATTCTAGGAAATTGGCACGCTTTCCAAAGTTTCCACATCTTTCTTATAATGTTGTGAACAGAACTGTACACGATACTCCAAGTGCGGCCACACCAGAGTTTTGTACAGCTGTCGCATAACCTCATGGTTCCGAAACTCGATCCCTCTATTAATGAAAGCTAAAACACTGTATGCCTTCTTAACAACCCTGTCAACCTGGGTAGCAAATTTCAAGGATCTCTGTCCCTGAACACCGAGATCTCTGCACATCTCCACCTCCAAGAAACTTACCATTAGCACAATACTTTGCACTCCAGTTACTCCGACCAACAAGAATCACCTAACACGTTTCCGCATTAAACTCCATTTGTCACTTCTCAGCCCACTTCTGCAGCTTATCTATGCCTCTCTGTAAACTCAACATCTGTCGTCACTATCCACAATTCCACCGACCTTAGTGTTGTCTGCAAATTTACTAACCAACCCTTCTACGCCCTCATCCAGGTAGTTTATTAAAATAAAGAGCAGCAGTGGACCCAACACTGACCCTTGCGGTCCACCACTGGGAACTGGTGGCCAGGATGAACATTTCCCATCAACAACCGCCCTCTGTCTTCTTTCGGCAAGTCAATTTCTGATCCAAACTACTATATCTCCCATAATCTCATTCCTCCGCATTTTGTACAACAGCCTACTCTGGGGAACCTTATCCAACGCCTTGCTGAAAATCATATACACTAAATCAACCGGTTTACTCTCATCTACCTGCTTGGTCACCTTCTCAAAGAACTCAATAAGGGTTGTGAGGCACTACCTACCCTTCACAAAACCATGCTGACTATCCCTAATCAAGTTATTCTTTTCCAGATGATTATAATTCCTGTCTTTTATAACCGTTTCCAACACTTTACGAACAACTGAAGTAAGGCTAAACTGCTCTGTAATTACCAGGGTTGTCTCTACTCCCGTTCTTGAACAGCTGAACCACATGTGCTATCCTCCACTCTTCTGACACTCTTGCTGTGGACAATGATGAGAGAAAGATCAATGTCTAAGGCTCGGCAATCTCCTCTCTGGCTCTCCAGAGTAACCTAGGATTAATCCCGTCCGGCCCAGGGGTCTTATCTACTTTCACTCTCTGCAGGATTTCTAATACCTCTTCCTTGTGAACCACAATCCCACCTAGTCTAATAGCCTGTATCTCAATATTCTCCTCGACCACATGGTCGAAAGATATTTATTTAGTGCTTCCTCTATGCCCTCTTCCCCACACACAACTTTCTACTACTATCATTGATTGGCGCTAATCTTACTCTTGTCATTCTTCTATTGTTTAAATACCTGTAGAAAGGCTTTACGTTGACACTATCCACCAACAACGTCTCATGTCTCCTTCTGGCTCTTCTGAGCTCACTCTTTAGGTCTTTCCTGGCTGTCTTATAATTCTCAAGCGGCCTAACTGAGCCTGCACATCTCATCCGAACATAAGCCTTTTTCTTCCTCGTGACCAGAGATTCCACTTGCTTCGTAAACTACAGCTCCCGCGCTCTACAGCTTCCTCCATGCCTGGCAGGTGCAACTTATGTTAGACACTCAGGAGCTTTTCCTTGATTAACCTCCACATTTCTAATGTGCCCAAAACCTGCAGTTTCCTTGCCCATTTGAGGCTTCCTAAATCTTGCCTAATCGCATCGTAATTGCCTTTTCCCCAGCTGTAGATCTTGCCCAGTGGTATGCATCCGTCCGTTTCTATCACTAAAGTAAACATAACAGAATTGTTTTCGCTATCACCAAAGTGCTCACCTATTTCCAAGTCTAACTCCTGGCCGGGCTCATTGCACACTACCAAATCTAATGTGGCTTTACCCCTTGTTGGCCTGTCTACATACTATGTCAGGATGCCCTCCTGTTCACAATGGACAAAAACGGATCCATCTATAGTACTCGTAGTGTTTCCAGTCAATATTTGGAAAGTTGAAGTCCCCCATAACAACTACCTTGTCTGTCTCATTCCAGTCGAGAATCATCTTTGCTATCCTTTCCCCAGAATCTCTGGAAGTATTTGGAGGCCTATAGAAAACTCCCAACAGCGAGACCTCTCCTTTCCTGTTTATAACGTCAGCTCATACTACCTCAGTTGATGGGTCCCCAAACATCCTTTCTGCAACTGCAATGCTGTCCTTGACCAAGCATGCCTCTTTTACCATCTTCTCTGCTTAGATTAGATTAGATTACTTACAGTGTGGAAATAGGCCCTTAGGCCCAACAAGTACACATCGACCCTCCGAAGTGCAACTCACCCAGCCCCATGCCCCTACACCGAACACTAGGGGCAATTTAGCATGGCCAATTAACCTAACCAGTACATCCTTTGGACTGTGGGAGGAAACCGGAGCACCCGGAGGAAACCCACGCAGACAGGGGGAGAATGTGCAAACTTCACGCAGACAGTCGCCCAAGGTGGGAATGGAACCTGTGTCGTCTGGCGCTGTGAGGCAGCAGTGCTAACAACTGTGCCACTGTGCTGCCCACTGCTCTAACTGAAACATCTAAAACCTGGGACCTGAAACAACTAATCCTGTACCTGCTCTATCCATGTCTCAGAAATGGCCACAACATCGACGTCCCAGATCCCAACCCATGCTGTCAGTTCATCCACCTTATTCTGGATGCCCCGGCGTTGAAGTTGACACACTTCAACCAACATCTTGCTTGCCAGTTCCATTTGCATCCCTGATAGTTGATTTCGGATCTCCATACTCTCAACCTTTTATATACTCGAACTACGATTTTGGTTCCCATCCCCCTGCTGTATTAGTTTAAACCCACCCCCAGTGGCCTCAGCGAATATCCCCCCCCCCCAGGATATTTGTACCCTTCTGGTTCAGACGAAGACTATCCTGCTTGTGCAGGTCCCACCGACCCCAGAAAGAGCCCTAATTATCCAAGAATCCAAAACCCTCCCCCCTGCACCATCCCTGTAGCCACGTGTTGAACTACAGTCTCTCCCTATTCCTCGTCTCACTAGCACGTGGCACGGGCAACAAAGCAGAGACAACTCTGTTCGTCCTAGCTCTAAGCTTGCATCCTAGCTCCCTGAATTTCTGCCTTGAATCCCCATTTCTCTTCCTACAAATATCGTTGGTGATCGATGGACCATGACCTGTGGCTGCTCCCGTTCCCCCTTAAGGATCCCAAAAACATGATCAGAGACGACGATCCCTGCCACCTGGGAGGCAACATACCAACCGTGAGTCCTGTTCGTCCCCACAGAACCTGCTATCTGTCCCCTAACTATGGAGTCCCCAATGACTACTGCTCTTCGCCTCTCCCCCTTCCCTTCTAACCAGCAGGGACAGACACTGCGCCATAGCCCTGTGCCCCACTGCTTTCCCCTGGTAACTCGTCCCCCACAATAGTATCCAAAACGGTATACTTATTGTTGAGGGGAATGGCCACAGGGGATCCCTGCAATGCCTGCTGGTTCCCCTTCCCTCCCCTGACTATAACCATTTTGCATTTTACTTGTACCTGTGGAGTGACTACCTACCTGTAACTCCCCTCAATAACCCTCTCTGCCTCCCGAATGATCCGAGGTTCATACAGCTCTAGCTCCAGTTCCCTAACGCGGTTTTCATGGAGCTGGAATTGGATGCACTTTCCGCAGATGTAGTCAGCAGGGACACTAGCCATGATCCTTACCTCCCACATTCGGCAGGAGGAACATTCAAATGCCCTCAGCTCCATTCCCGCGATTCTAAATTCCCAAAGAGACTGTTGAAAAAGCAAAGAATATAAAAAAACTCGTTATCTTACCAATCTTTCATTACCCGCACTTCAACCCAACCTATCACACTCTCAGATACCTTGCCTCCTCCTATTTGTCTCTGTACCGCCTCGGCTCACAAGCGTCATTCCAAATGAAGAGCTCTGGCCTGAAACGTCTATTCTCCTGCTTCTCGGGTGCTGCCTGCCCTGCTGTGCCTTTCCAAGTCCACACTCTCTACTCAGTGGCGAGGCAGTGGATTTGTGTTGGGGACTGAAGATAGAGGCCTCACTTTTGCACGATTCAATTGTAGGAAATGTCTGCTCCAACAGGAATTGATGTCAGAGAAGTCCGGACAGTGTTTGACCTGGAGCGAACATAGATTTGATGGTGATCACATCCACCTGTTGACGTGCTCCTTATCAGAAGAGGAGGCTGTGTGTCTGAAAGATTCTGGCAAATTTCCTGTCAAATTGTTGGTGCCTAAATCCCTGAACTTCAATCCTAGCTTCAGGCACAATCCACAGTCTGTGTGAGACTCTTTCTCATTCTCTTGATTTTTTTAAAAAAGCATCAATTTCACAGCATATTAGACGGGGAAGGTTTAATAAACAATCACTCCACCATGATAAGATGAAGTCGCGCATTTTATCCGAAATAGAACCTGATCAGAGATTGAACATGGAAGGAAAAGGCTCCGGTTACGGTGGGAGAGAATCGTTCACTTGTTGTGTGTGTGGACAAGGCTTCTGCTACCATCAGAGTCCACAAACTACAATTGTAGTCATATTTAAGTGAGACTGTAGACTTTTCTCCATCTGAGCTGAAACTCCATGAAAGCAATGTTACCAGGAACAAGCTCAATGTGTAGGAAGAGATACACTCCTTTTCTGACCTACTGCGACACCTGCTCGATCACAATGACGAGAAATCATTTCAATCTCTGGATTGTGGAAAATGCTATAAAACGTCCAGTGATTCGATTATCCAACACCATGCTCATACGAATGAGAAACCTTTCATCTGTCCAGACTTTGGAAAATATTATCAGACCACTGTGTAGTTGATGCATAGGAAATATGCTGACACGAATGGTCGTCCTTTAGAACTTCTGAGGAACTGGCGTCCGATCCACGTGCTCACCCAGAGGACAGACATATTCAATTCCATAACTGTGGGACGTGCTGCAAATGTCCGATCGAAGTGAAGTCCCATCAACATTACTAACAGGTCCTTTCAACGCCCAGACCGTGGCAAGTGTTGCAAATGTTCCTGGGGACTGACATGGCATCAACGTGTTCACAAAGAAGCGACCCTTTAAATGCTGAGGTTGTTGTCAACACTATACAAGTTCCTTGGGATCGTTTAATCATCAAAGCCTTCACATTGTGAAGAGACCTATCAAATATCCAATGTATGGGATGTGTTCTCCAGTCTCTGCAGGACTGACGTTCCATCGACATTTTCACAAGTTGAGAGACATTTCAATTGTTTTCATTGTGGGACTCGCTTCGTGCGATCATCTCTAACTCTCAGTACACCAGCGAGTTTGTAGTGGGCAGAACGTATTTACCTGCTTCATTTGAGAAAAACCGTTAGTTCACTCATCGACCCTGCTGAGACCGCAGAGAGATCCACTGGCGGAAGGAATTCACTCACTCATCGGGCCTCCCGAGAGAGCGCAGAGATCACAAAACTCAACTGCGATTGGATTATGTTGTTTGTGACATTCAGCACGGAAAGTAAAGTTTTAATATTTTAGATAAATGTCAAACAAATCAATTTTGTATTCAATACCGTACGAGTGGTCAATATAAGGATGGGATTCCGTAGTACTTGAAGCATCAACACAGGTTCTTCAGGACAAATGTAATAGAATTCTATGAGAAGGTAATAAGCAAGAGAGAAACAGTATATTCTGTGAATGTGATCAGCTTGAATTTGCAGGAGGCATTTGTCAAGGTGCAGTATCGGATGATGCGAAATAAGAGTCTATGGTGTCGGGGCAAAGTACAGGCGTGGCTTGAGTTTTGGCTGACTGGCTGAAAGCAGTTTGGTTAAGGGGTCTTTTCCAGGATGGCAACACGTGATGTGTGGAGTTCAGCAAGGGTCAGTTTTGCCACCAGAACTATTCCCTTTATGCGTGAATGATCGGGTTAAAGGACCTGAGAGTGTTGTTGATATTTTGCAGAATGCACAACAACAGGTGGAAGGACAGATCGTTTTGAGGAAGCGGGCAGGCTGCAGAGTGACGTGGACTTCCTGAATTCTTGGATATAAAAGGTTGCAGTTAGAACACTGTGTGGAAAAGAGTGAGGTCATAAAGTAATGGCATGATCAGAGGCATAGACCATTTTGTGACGGGGAAAGGCTTCAGAGATCCCTCGGTTAAAGGCACTTGAGTGATCGAGTTGAGGTTTCTCTTATGTTTAACAAGCAGGTTCTGTTGGCTGTTAGGAGGGTAAATGCAATGTCGGCATTCATTCAACTGAGCTAAGGACCAACTGCAGAGATTTGCAACTGACGCGATAAGAGGCTCTCGTCAGACGCATTTGGATTATCTGGAATAGCTTTTGCCCTCATGTCTAAGGCTCCCCTTAGACATATGTTCTGAGTGGTGGATAGGAGGTTTACAATGACTGACACAGTGGTGCGCACTGCTGTCTTCCAGCCTCAGCAACTCTGGTTCATTTTCTTCATCGGGCGACTGTCTGCAGTTTGCACATTCTTTCCGTGTCTGCGTGAGTTTCCTCCACAGAAGAAAAATACGTTGTTGACGTCATTTGGCCATGGGAAATGCAGAGTTACAGGATTCGTGTAGAGGTGTGAGCTTAAGTGCAACGATCTTCGCATGTTTCATGGGTTCTTCTTGGGCTGATTTGCCTTTCGCAAATTGTCAGAATTCTATTAGAACAACGTTGATCGCAGGGATGAGGGACTTGTCATCTCAGAATTTACTTTTTTAAAAAAAATCACAGTTCCCATGTAAACATGCGATTTCAAGTCAATCTCCCGAACAATATGAGGAGTGGAGGGGCATTCTTCAAAGGAAATCATGAAGACAAAGCGACCATATTAGATAGCCTTAGCACATAAATGTAAGGATAATGTAAAGATATTTTATAAGTACATTGAGAGCTAGAGACCAAATAGGATCCCAGAAAAATGCAAGAGCTTACATTTGTCTTGCAAATCAGCAGATGGGAGAGATATTAAATGTTCATTTCACATTAGTGAACGAAATGGAGGCTACAAACATTGATGTTTTGAAAGTAGTTCACATTGAAAAGAGGAAGTTCCGGAAGTCTTGGAAAATATCAAGTTGGATATTTCTCTGGGATCTGATCTCCTACAGCCAGGGCTTTGTGGGAAAAGAGGGAAATAAACTGTGGGGCCCTTGGTAGATATATTTGCATCATCTATTACTGGGAGTGATGTGCCCAATAAATAGGGTGTGGTTTTGTTGAGGAAGGGATGATTGGAGAAAACTGAAAATGATAGACCTGTGAATTTTGCTAAGGTCGTGGGTAAGTTGTTGGAAGCAATTCTGAACAATCGGATTTATAAGAATTTTGAGAGACGAGTAATGAACAGGGCTAATCAGTTTGGTTTTGTGCGAGGGAATTTCTGTCTCACAAACATGGTTGGGTTTTTTGAGGACGTAACCAAGGATATTGATGAGGGCTAAGTGGTAGATATTGTTCAGTTGGAATTTAATAAATTCTTTTAAAAGGTTCCACAAGGTTGATTAATTTTAAAAGTTTGATGACATAGAATTCAACGTAAGCTTTACAATTCGATATAAAATTAGTTTAATGGTAGAAGGCATGAACGGTGGTGGAAGGTAGTGCTCTGACTGGAGGACTGTTACCAGCTGTGTTCCACAGGGTTTAATGCTGAGCGCACTTTCGTTTTCCATTCATACAAATGATTAGATCAAAATGTATAAAGCATGGTCAGTGAGTTTGCAGATGAGATCAAGATTGGTAGTAGAGTGGACAGTACAAAAGGTTATGTCAGATTATAACAGTGGATTTTCAGTAAAAAATATTGAAGTAATTTATTTGATTTATTTGAATCCATCTTGGTTATCAAGTGCTGGAAATGGCAGCTCGAACGAAATCAGAAGCACTGTGGTCAGAGCAAACGCTCACAGTTGAGGAAATACCCAGGAATCAGGGTGATGTTACTGAGTAATTGCCTGTGTGTGATGACATCACCCACATGAATACACAGCATTTGGGTTTGCGCAAACAGGTAATCTCGACAAAGAATGTGAATGTCTGTGGAGAAATCGGAAAGGGGATTTATCAGAACAGTCAAATTATATCTAAGATCAGGGTGGAGCCGTTGAAGTTGTTCTACAGAGATCAATAACGATTCATGCGTAATTTATTCAACATACCGAGGTTTTAATACGTTTAGAAAGTTCGAGGAAGAGCAGCTGTTCCTGTTTCGTAGGAAACAAATTAATGATTTGTGCAAAACTTACTGTGAGTCAGAAGGTAAAACATCCATGTTGCTTTTGTCTTAGCGAATAAAGTGGCATGATTTAATCTTGACACATAATTTGGTTTCCGTATACGAATCTGTAACTGCTCCTCTGACATGATGTAGAATAACTTAGAAAAGGTCATCTGAGTTCGTTCGGGACTGAAGTTCAGAAAAGAAGAAATATTTCTGATTTTTTGAAGCTTGCTGTGTTTACATTCTCCCTGCCTCACTCTGTGTAGAAGGACTTATAAGGTCCTTTCCTGTCAGTGCACATGAGATATTCACAAAACCAGCAAATATTATCACCCACATTGCTTGGCTTCAATAGTCACCAATTTGTGACGCGATAAGTTTCATTGGCAAAGAAAGTAAATTTATCACCATGAAGCTTTCTTTCACTCTCTGTCTGCCCAACCATTCATTTTGATCACTGCTGTTCTGATAAATTTCACGTCTACTCTCCTGTTGTTCTTCCGTAATTTGACAGAACCTCGAAGCGAATTCTAGAATCATATTAATTTTCGATTTTTTATGTTACATCAATGACCAGACCAGAATAAGCTTGCAGGAAATTGAATAGCACACAATAAAAGATTTTTAAAATTTCCTTCTTGAACATTAACCGACTGCAGAGTCAGAATATGAGAAATGTCAGAGTGCAATGATATTTAGTCCATTTCACAGTCCTACACGAGCTCAGTCTTTGCAAAATGTTTATTTATAATTGTGACAATTCCCTGGGGCAGATCCTCCCTCAATCCACAAAAATGTATGCTCATGAAAACTATTTCAGTTCAGATTGAAATGGCTCAGGATACTTTCCATCAGCCCAATGTTTCCTGCGCCATGTCAATTGAAGTGTATCCAGATGAGGTTATACCTCCCAGCCTCTTCTCCCAATGCTCCCTATCCCATGTCAATAGAAGTTGCTCCAGCTGAGTATGGAGCTCCCAGCCTGGGAGTTTCACGCGCCTCTCTGCCTTCATAGAAGGACTGCATGTTCACGAGCTTTGTCACTGGCAGGTAGCATAGAGATCCACGCGTTCATTCCATTCCCAATTTCCGATCGAATCTTCGCCACTGCGCCACTAACGTTTTCTGATTCCAGACCTGGGAACCGGTGTAATGTGAGTATTCAACAGTCGTTAATACGTTGTCCTGTGGCACTGATAAAGTAACGATGTGAAACTTCGTTGTTATTGAAACTTACATTTCAACAATTTGTGTACTATCGCCTGTACATTTCATCTTTGCATGAAATCTATTTAACTCATTCTTCAACATTCTCAATGATGGAACCTCCATAGCCACTGAGGACATCGAAGATGGCGATTCATTCCAAACTCAGTGGGTTGTCGTCTTGTGCATGTGGTGCAGTTCCTCGCCAATATCAGACATTGCATTTGTTGCTTTTACTGTTGAGTTTTTTTTCATGTGATCGTATAATGGTTCGTCCTCTGCATTGTGGCCGAAGCAAACTCCATTCAAATCCGAGTATCAGTAATGCGCATTTGTTCCATGTTACTCTATATAACCTGTAAAAAACAAACGCAGAAAGGAAAAAAAAATCAATTTTTAAGGTGAATATAACCTCTAAGGTGATTATTTTATTGCTTCAAACTTTATCTGCACCCAATCTCGGAGATTTTCTCCCTTTACCAATCACTATTCTTCCTTTCCATCCCTCCTCCCATGTCACTGGGGCATTGCACAAATTAACATTCGCTTTCACAATAACACCGTGAAGTTAGCTTTGCAGCTGTAATTCTTATTCGGTGAACGTGCCCCAATGCCACCATGAGGACCTTTAAGCCACTTAATGCAATCCGATAATGTGGTTGGGTTATCAATCCTCATGTATAGTGTTTGATTTGCATGGATCAGTGATCATTGGAGCACTGGGTTCATGAAAATGACACAGAACAGTTTCGAGGAATTGAGACTTTATTGGAATAGACCAATGTTTGTTAATTCTCCACTTTTATTTCAAGTTTTTATTCGTCTCTCGCTAGAGTATTTCGTACAATTCTGCAATTCACATAAAAAAAGCGATATGACAGCTGTGGAAACGGTGCAGAAGCGATTTGCCAATATATTGTCTGGATTGAAGAACTTCAGCTATGAAAGTGTTTAGACAGTATGAAAGGAGACAGTATTGAGATATAGGAAATAATGAGAGGCATGGATTGGGTAAACTTAACGAAACATTTCTCTATGATGGAGGGATCAATCAAAAGGTAGCCATAGATTTAAGATAAGAGTCATAAAAGTTCGTGTAGCTGTAAATAAAAATCTTTATCAGCCAGCGAGTGGTCGGAATCTGGGCATCACTGTATCTCTGTGTCAGAGCGGCAGAAATTCTCACAATTTTCAGAGATATTTAACGGAGAATTTGTAATGCTTAAGGCATACAACGTTAAATGATGGAAAATGGGATAAGGATAATCAAGCAGGTGTTATTGACAAGAACATGCACAAGTAGCTTGCAGGCTCAGTTAGGTCTGACATCCAGCGTGTGGCGTTTAGTAACCTCAGTTGTCATGTGGGAGGCCAGGTTTCAGATTCCCGCTGGGGCATCTCTGACTGTTTCAGGGTTTCAAGGTTTGTGTAAAGATCTGTATTTCCGGTGAACGGGACAGATGGTGTGGGGATGTTCGGTGGATTGGGAAGTTGGTTTGCGGCCGTTTCCTCCCCTTTCTTTATGATATCTTCAAGGCAGATGAAACTCGTGTGAAGCACTGCTGTCCTGAAGCGTTTATAATTGGTTTGATTTCCTTCCCACTGCTTTCAGTTGCTGGTTCTTGTCGTTTTTTTTTGCATGTCCCAGTATGTTGGGTCCAGATAAACATGTTTTTTGATGGAGTCATTGGATGAGTCTCGTCAAACTAGAAACTCTCTGGCTGCACTCTGTTTAGCTTGTCCTTTTATTTTTGTGTTGTCCGAGTCGAATTTGTTGTCCTCGTCATCGCTGTGCATTGCGACTCGGAACAGCTTGTTGTGTTGTTTACTGGATCCTCCAGAAATATTTTGCAACAGTAGATATTGCCCAGATCCCTTGCTAATAACAACGCAATGAGGACATGCCATTACCCACACACTAAGTACGCTACATTATAGGTAAAAAAAATGTCTTGGCACGTACAGCCAAACTCCTCTGACCACTCGGAGTTATGAGACATCATAAACCGAAAGCCACGTTTGATATCAACTCACCAAACAAAAAAAATGGACCCAATACCCACCATATGCAGGACAAATTTGGACAAACAATGTTGCATGTAGTGACTGCAGGAAACATTATAAAGGACAGACAACTCACGATACGCGTTCATGAAGATCAACATGGCACGAATCACCACTGCCAGGTGTACTGAGTAGTTTGAAAATATGTTGCTGGAAAAGCGCAGCAGGTCAGGCAGCATCCAAGGGAGGAGCAGGCTGCAGCTTGCATTCGGGGATCATTGACGCCGTTGGTTTATCAGGCTCTGTGGTGACATTACGTCAGTGCGTTCGGCTCTTATCCCACGACTCAGGAACAGAGCGACAGCTGTTCCCACACCACCTGTTCTTTTTTGGCCGAACAATTCCGAGTTTTTACCGAGGTCAGGCAAATGTCCCTCATCAGGCTTGAAGGGAGAAGCTCCCAGCTTTAGGAGAGCTGTATCCCGGTGACATGTATGTGTCTGCAAAGCGTTAGGTCAGACTGTTCCCATTGTCCACAATGAATGCCCCAGGATTCATTTTGGAAACGTCAAACCAATTGAGGGCAATTTTCATTCTGCGAATGGTAGGCGAAAGCTTGAGTTCACTGACAGTCTGCTTTCGGAGATCCTGCAAGGGGCCTCCAACAAGGAAACTCCCCAGTCTCTGTAGAGCAATTCGTCCTCTCGTTTGGCTGTTAACCTAGAGGGTGTACCCACGCATGGAACGATCGCTGTTTTTATCCATCCTACTCCTTTGCTGTGCACCTTCGGGTTTTTAATAGGGTCAGGGATACGTATCCAAACGGAAACCAAATCCAGTGAGGAACCACAAATGCGTTTCCGTATTGTTCAATGGCAAGTGAAGGGTTGTGGACGCTCGGAATCTACAAAAAAACAGAAATTGGTCAAGGAACTCGGCAGGTTTGGCAGGACCTGTGAGAGAAGATAGCGTTCTGAGAAACTCCTCAAAATGCTCTGAATCGTTGTCTCCAATTACCTCTCCCCAGATGCTGCCAGATCTGCTATATTTCTCCTGCAATCTCTCCATTTCTTTTTAATGGAATTTCAACCATCGAGATTGTTTACCCAGACAAAACAACTCCTGACATTTAACCCTGTCGAAACTGTGGTGATTGAATTCAAACAAACCGAACAATGATTCCCTATCCCTCAGCTCCACAGGCAGGGAGAACTTGAAACCAGTTTAGTAGCGCGCTTCGGCAGTTGTGGCCAATTGGTTGAGGTGATTGATATTAAATCCACGGTGGATTCCTCATGCAGTTCAGCATTTTGCTGACTGTGATTGAGAGCCGAGAGGAAACTTGAAGAGTGCTTGTTCTCTGCATTCGTTTCAAATTCAAATCGCAGGATTAGGTGAAATGCATATAACTCAGAAAAGGAACGTTAGGAAGCTGCAGCCTCTGGACGGCACGGTGGCACAGTGGTTAGCACTGCTGCCTCACAGCACCAGAGACCCGGGTTCAATTTCTGACACAGGCGACTGACTGTGTGGAGTTTGCACATTCTCCACGTGTCTGCGTGGGTTTCCTCCCACACTCCAAAGATGTGCAGGTCAGGTGAATTGGCCATGCTAAATTGCTCGTAATGTTTGGTAAAGGGATAATTGCAGGGGAATGGGTGGGTTGTGCTTTGGCGGATCGGTGTGGACTTGTTGGGCCGAAGGGCCAGTTTCCACACTGTAAGTAATCTAATCTAATCAACCGCTTGTCAGGATGGAAAAGGCAGAAGACTCCATAGCAGATAAGACCCATTTAGTTGTACACTTCCATTACTGAAGACGTTTGCTGCTCTGAAACAAGTGACGCCAGATGAGATAAGAACAGTTAAGGGGATTGTGCTTGACTGTGCAGACTTAGTGTGCCAAAGGCTATTGTTGTGCAAGACACTTCCATAGCCAGCTGCGATATGGTCAGTTTGTGAAGTAACAGGACATTCTTTGCAAAATATCTCTCGGCGAGGAAGGGGTCGAAGCTACTCTCCCCTGATCTTTCTGTCAGTCATGGTATTCATTGGGACATCTCAATTGGTAATAACTGTTACGGTGCACATTTGTGGAATCAGTCGAGATGATAATCAGGACAAGGGGACCGTGATGTCTCATTACCCAGCCGAGAGCAAGCCCTTGCAGCTTACATTTCCTGGCACTGCTTTGGAAATAAAGATTACTTTCTCGTTGTGCCTGTGTTTAGATCAAACAGTTCATTAAAATTGGGGCTAGACGTTCAGAGGAAGCTGGAGATGTGACAGGAATGGAAACAGAACAAGATGAGAGGTGCGAGTGTTTAGATTTTGCCGTGTCGCCGTGGTTTTTAGTGAGGAATGTCTGCAGGGAGCTATCCTGTCAGGTCCCAGGAGCCGGAGGGCTTGTTTTGGTGGGATTTGTGTTGTTGAAAGTTACAAATGAGAAGTGTGTGGGACTATTTCAGCTCAGGATACATTTCATATCGCGGCTCACTGCAACGGTGCACATTTTCTGGCGAAGTGCCTTGTCATCCACTTAAAGCGCCTTTCCCCGGAGATACTTGTAGACATAAAGCACATGGAGTGGGTATAATCCTGAGGACTCTGTAAATTTCGGGGAATGTGCTGTGTGACTGCTTCTGTATGTGAACATGAGAATACGTTCCTCAAAGGAGTTACAACAGTGTGACCAGGTCAACTTTCAGTACCGTTGTTATGTTATTTATGATCACAGAGAGAATCTCATTGCTGCTAAACTGGAACAAGAATAGATGGATTCTGATAACGTGCGCTTCACGATGGACGAATGGCCCTTCAGTACTCCGCCCCCTCACGCTTTTTAAACTGGAGGCCAGAGAGCAACTGACCTGACGAGAAAATCGCTTCACAACCATACATAACCTTTTTATTGTCCATTCTACTAGCAATTTTGCAAACTTACTTAACATGCTTTCTATCTTCCCACCTATATCATTTATTTAAATGAAACAAATGAATGTGTGCTCAGCCAATGGGACACCATTGGTAACAGTCTTCCAGTCTGAAAACTACCCTCCCCCACCTTTCTCAGCATCCTGCTGTTAAACTAATTTAATATCTAATTAAGAAACCTTACATTGATCTCTATATGATCTAACTTTATGAATTAGTGAACCCTGTAGAACCGGGTAAAAGCTTTTATTACAGTCCAAGTGAGCAAAGTCTACCACTATGTCCTCATTGATCTTCTTGGTTACGCCCTCAAAAAAACTCAACCAATTTAGTGCAAACCCATGCTGATTGCCCTTATTCATTCCTTTTATCTAAACATTCAAATAAATCCGATCGTTTAGAATTGCATCCAACATCTTACCCACGACCAGAACCAGACACACAGGTCTATCGATCCGAGTCTTCTTCTTGAATTCCTTTCTAAATAAAGGCACAACATTAGCCATCCCCCAGACATTCGGCGCCTCACTCGTAATAATAGATGATAAAAATATTTCTACTAAGGGCCCAACAGTTTCTTTCCCTAACTTCCCACAAGTTTCCGGGATATGGGAGATCGGATCCCAGAGAAATATACAAGTTTATATTTCCCAGGTACTCCACCACATTCCCTTTTCAATGTGAACATGTTTCAAACCATCAATATGTAGTTGTACCCGCCATTTCGTTCTCCAAGGTGTAAACTGACGCAAAGTGAATATGAGATATCTCTCCATCTGCTGAGATTCAAGACAAAGGTGAGCTTTTTTTCATCTTAAAGTGGTCATATTTGGTCTCAAGTTCTTAATGTACTTGTAGAATATCTTTAGATTATACTTAACTTTACGTCCTGAGGCTATCTCATATTCTCGATTGACCTTTATGATGTCCTCTTAAGAATGCCCCTTCACTTCCTATATCGTTCAAGAGATTCACTTGAAACCATGTGTTTATATGGAAGCTGTCACATCCTTAAAAAAAATCTTATGACAAGGCCTAAATCCCTGCGATCTTCATTGTTCTAACGGAATACCGACAATGTGGAAACAGGCCATTCGGAACAAGAACCCCCACTAATCGTGCAAAGAGAATCGCACTGAAACTCACACCTCTACACAATTCCTGTAACTCTGCGTTTCCCATGACCAAAGACCGTCAGCCACACATCTTTAGTCTGTGGTGGAAACCCAGGCTGAAACGGAGAGGATGTGCCAACTCCAAATTCACAGTCGTCCAAATTAGATATTGAACCAACATCGCTGAGGCCGCAAGACGTTAGTACTCACCACTGAGTCAGCCATTATAAACCTCCTATCCAACTCTCAAAACATATCATCACTTAGATATGGGGCCAAAACCTACTCCCATTGTTGCAAACGCATCTGTCGAGAGCCTCCTATTGACTGAGGTGTAAACCTCTGCCCGTTCTTTAGCTTGAACTGAAGCCTACATTGTATTTGCCTTCCTAAACACCATCTGAAACTGCATGCTGAACATAAGAGAAAATTAAACTTTGAAATCGTTCTGCTTTCAGCAAATTGTCTGTGCCTCTACTCTTTTCACCAAACGTATGACCTCATATTTTCCACAAAGTATGCCAATTGCAACTATTTTTTTCGAAGCACTCAGTCAGTTCAAGTCATTCTGCAGCATGCCCGCTTCATCAATAAAATCTGCCCTTCCACCTGTCACTGTGTCTTCTTCAAATGGAGCAACAACACCCTTAGTTCCTTTGAATGGATCATCCATCCATATTGTTAATAGATGTGGTGCCAACACTGACTTCTCTGAACTCCACTAATCACGGGCTGCCATCCTGGAAGAGACCACTTTACCCAACTGTCTGCCTTCTGCCAATCAGCCAAGACTCAATCCATGGCCTCTTATTCAGCAGTTTGCCATACTGCACCTTGAAATATGTCTGTGCAAATTCAAGATGGTCACCTCCACAGGCTTGACTTCATCTCACTTGCTCATGTCATCCAGTCCTGTTGGAGCAGACATTTCTTACAATTGAATCATTGCAAAACTGAAGGCTCTGACTTCAGTCCCAAACTCAAAATTCACTGCCTCGCCACTGAGTCGAAAGTGTGATACTAGAAAAGCACAGCAGGACAGGCAACATCCAATCGACATTTCGGGCACGAACCTTCATCAGGAAATTGGCTTGTGAACCGAAGAGTAGAGAGACAAATGGGAGCGGGTATGGCTGGGACAAGGTAGCTGAGAGTGTGTTCGGTGGATGGAGGTGGGGGTGATGATGATAGGTCGCAGCGCAGGGTGGAGCAGATACGTGCGAAGGAAGATGGACAGATAGGACTGTTCATGAGAGCGGCGGAAGCTTTGGACCTGAATGAATTTGGCTGTGTGGGAGGGAGAGTTGACGTGTTCGACCAGGAGCCAATGGCGTTGTTTGGTGCGGGTGTCCCGGAGATGTTTTCCGAAGCGGTCTGTACTTTGCATCCAATTTCGTCAATGTCGAGGAGACTGCAAAGGGAGCAATGGATACAGTAAATGTCATGCGTGGAAATGCAGGTGAAACACTGATGGACATGGTAGGGTCCTTTGGGGCCTTGGAAAGAGTTGAGGGCGGAGGAGTGGGTGGATGTTTTTCAAATCCCGTGCTGTAATGAGAAGGTTGCTGGGAGGGGACGGTGGTTTGGTGGGGGCGTGCACTTGGCAAGGGAGTCAAAGAAGAAATTACCTTTAGCGAAAGTGGATAGGGGTGGGGAGGGAAACAAATCTTATTTGGTCGGGTTCATTTGTAGCTGATGGAAATACGGGAGGATGACATGATGTCTACAGAGGTTGATGGATTTTAAAATGATTTAGACAGGAGCTCCGTCCTCGTCATAGTTTTAGGGATGGGGTTTGGGAGCGGAGTTGAGGAAAGTGGATGAGATGAGCTGGAAGGCATCATCGACCACGTGCTTGGATGAACTGCGTCACCACTGCTTCAATCTCCTCCCTGGCAATTGGCTAAGTCCTAAAAGACACGTCATAACCATGGTGACATTATTCACCTAGTGTTTTTAACCACGTATCCCCATAATCACCATGTCAGCCTACTTGCACTTCATTAACATCACAAACTCTTCCACGTCTCTGCTCTTCTGCAGCTCAATCTCAAATCCATTCATTTGGACGACACGGTCGTAATACACATCCATCTGTCATTTCAAATTCCCACCCTTCTTGTGTGCTAGTGAGGCAAGGAATGGGGAGAGAGAGCAGTTGAGCACGTGGCCACAGGGATGGTGCAGGAGGGAGGGTTTTGGATTCTTGGATAATGGGGGCTCTTTCTGGGCTAGGTGCGACCTCTAAAAGCAGGATGGTCTTAATCTGAACCAGAGGGTTACCAATATCCTGGGGGGATATTCGCTACGGCTATTGGGGTGTGTTTAAACTAGTCCAGCAGGGGGATGGGAACCAAAATTGCAGTTCAAGTATAGAAAACGTTGAGAGCAGGGAGGTACAAAATCAAGTGTCAGGGATGCAAGATAACACCGACAAGAAAGAAGTTGGTTTGGAGTGTGTCTACTTCAACGCCAGGAGCATCCGGAATAAGGTGGTTGAAATTGCAGCATGGGTTGGTACCTGGGAATTCGTTTTTATGGCCATTTAGAAGACATGAATACAGCAGGGACAGGAATGGGTGTTGCAGGTTCGGGGATATAGATGTTTCAGTGAGAACAGAGAAGAATATGAAAGAGGGGGAGGTGTGGCATTGTTGGTCAAGAAGAGTATTACAGTTGCAGAAAGGATGTTTGGGAACTCGCCAACTGAGGCAATATGGGCTGTAGTTAGAAACCACGGGAAATGAGATGTCACCCTGTTGGGAGTTTTCTGTAGGCCTCTGAATAGTTTCAGATATGTAGATGAAAGTTTAGCAAAGATAATTCTCGATAGCAGTGACAGAGACACGGTAGTTGTCATGGGGACTTCAACTTTCCAAATATTGACTGAGAACACTATAGTACGAGTACTATAGATGGGTCAGTTACTGTCCATGTGTGCGGGAGGGCTTCCCGACACAGAATGTAGACAGGCCAACAAGGGGCGTGGCCACATTAGATTTGGTACTGGGCAATGACCAGGCCAATTATCAGACTTGGAAGTAGGTGAGCACATTGGTGATAAATATCACAATTCTGTTATGTTTACGTTTGTCATTGAGATGGATAGGTGTATACCACTGGGCAAGAGTTACAGCTGGGGGAAAGGGAATTATGATGCGATTAGGCAAGATTTAGGAAGCATAGGACAGCAAGGAAACTGCAGTGGATAGGCACATTGGAAATGTGAAGCTTATTCAAGGAAACGCTACTGTGTTTCCGAGATAAGTATCTACCTGTCAGGCAGGGAGAAAGCTGTCAAGAGCGGAAGCCGGGGTTTACGAAGGAAGTAGATTCTCTGGTCAAGAGGAAGAAGAAGGCTTATGTTTCGATGAGATGCGAAGGCTCAGTTAGGGTGCTTAGGGTTACAAGGTAGCCAGGGAAGACCTAAAGAGACAGCTCAGATGATCCAGGAGGAGACATGAGAAGTTGTTGGCGGATAGTATCAGGGTAAACCCTAAGGCTTTCGATAGGTATTTAAGGAATAAAAGAATGACGAGAGTAAGTTTAGGGCCAACCAGTGATCGTAGTGGGAAGTTGTGAGTGGAGTCAGAGGAGATAGGGAAATCACCTAATGAATACTTTTCAACAGTATTCAGTCTAGAAAGCGACAATGTTGTCGAGGAGAATACTGAGATACAGAATACTAGACTAGGTGGGATTGAGGTTCACAAGGAGGAGGTCTTAGAAATCCTGCAGAGTGTGAAAATAGATAATTCGCCTGGGCCGGATGAGATTTATCCTAGGATCCTCTGGGAAGCCGGGGGAGATTGCTGAGCATTTGGCATTGAACTTTAAATCGTCATTGTCTGCAGGAATAGTGCCGTAAGACTGCAGGATAGCAAATGTGGTTCTCATGTTCAAGAAGGGGAGTAGAGACAATCCTGTTAATTATCCTGTGAGCCTCACTTCAGTTGTTGGTAAAGTGTTGTAAAAGGTTATAAGAGATAGGATTTATAATCATCTGGAAAATACTAGTTTGATTAGGGATAGCATGGTTTTGTGAAGAGTAGAGCGTACCTCACAAACCTCACTGATTTCTTTGAGAAGGTGACCAAACAGGTAGATGAGAGTAAACCGGTTGATGTTGTGTATATGGATTTCATCAAGGCGTTCGGTAAGGTTCCCCACAGTAGGCTATTTTACAAATGTGGATGAATGGGATTGTGGGAGATGTAGCAGTTTGTATCAGTTATTGGCTTGCTGAAAGAAGACAGAGGGTGGTGGTTGATGGGAAATGTTCATCCTGTCGTCCAGTTACCAGTGGTGTACCGCAAGGGTCGGTGTTGGGTCCACTGCTGTTAGTCATTTTTATATATGAGGGCGTAGAAGGGTGTGTTAGTAAATTTGCAGACGACACTAAGTTCGGTGGAGTTATGGATAGTGATACAGGATGTTGTAGTTTACAGACAGACATAGGTAAGCTACAGAGCTATGCTGTAAGGTGGCAAATAGAATTTAATACAGAAAAGTGTGAGGTGATTCATTTTGTCGGAGTAACCAGAATACAAAGTATTGGGTTAATGGTAAGTTTCCGGGTAGTGTAGATGTGCAGAGAGATCTCGGTGTTCAGGTACAGAGATCCTTGAAATTTGCCACCCAGGTGGACTGGGTTGTTAAGAAATCATACAGTGTTTTAGCTTTTATTAATGGAGGAATCGAGTTAAGGAAACATGAGGTCATGCTACAGCAAAACAAAACTCTAGTGCGGCCCCACTTAGAGTATTGTGTGCAGTTCTGGTCACCACGTTATAAGAGGAATGTTGAAGCCTTGGAAAAGGTGCAGAAGAGATTTACTCGGATGTTGCCTGGACAGGAGGGAAGGTCTTACGAGGAAAGTCTGAGGGACTTGTGGTTATTTTCGTTAGAGAGAAGAAGGTTGAGAAGTGACTTAATAGAGACATATAATATAAACAGAGGGTTAGATAGGGTGGAGAGGGAGAGCCTTCTTCCAAGAATGGTGACAGTGAGCACGGGGGGGCACAGTTTTAAATTGAAGGGTGATAGATATAGGAACGATGTCAGAGATAGTTTTTTTACTCAGAGAGTAGTAACGGTGTGGAATGCTTTGCCTGCAATGGTAGTGTATTCGCCAACTTTAAGTACGTTTGGGTCGTAATTGGACAAGCATATGGACGAACATGGAATAGTGTTGGCTAGATGGGCTTCACATTGGTATGACAGGTCGGCGCAAAATTGAGTGCCGAAGGACCTGTACTGCGCTGTAATGTCCTATGTTCTATGAATTATGGTCTAACTCCCTCTGCTTCTATTCAAGGGTATACTTGCGTTCTGTTCACTGTTTCAATGTGCATTACCTGAATGACAATTTTACAAACACCCATTTTCCCAAATGTGCACTGAGCCTTCGCAGCTTTATCTTTCCACAAGGGCTCCCACATGGTGGAAGGGAAGGAGTTGCCGGTTATTCACCCAAAGATGTAATCCTGAGGTCTTCCAATACCTTCACTGCATGTGGGAGAACTCACCACAAGGGTTGATCACCCATCACTGAGCAGCTAAATTTCAAAGTTTTCATCATTTTCTACAAATCTCTTGACTGTCTTCCCTCTGTCCATCACTGTCAAGTCTTCCAGGCCACACAAGAGCAAATAGAGTTTGTCAATAGGTTGCCAACAGCCAGCGGACACGTCACCCAAGATTATGTTTTAAAGTGCTCTCTCAGATATCTGCATTACCTCGAATTCCAACCTCTGGAGCATGTTCGATTTGAACTGTTTCACGTTTGGTGCCTAAACGTTATCTGCCAAGGCAAGAAATTATGAAATCTCGTAGCTATGTAAATTGCACCAGGCTATAGGAAAGGAATTACTCGCCAAGTAATTTAGAAAAAATGTAATACATGCTAAAATCAGGGCAATATATTGGTATCAATCCTACATCGTGTCTTTTATAAAGTAGGAAAGCCAAAGCTTTTACTCTGACGGAGTTTAAACAAATATTGATCCCTGTCACATTATGAGATATTGGGAAACTGACAAAGTGTTATATCAAACAAGTGATCAAAGAAGTGGGTTTCAAGTCGTATTTAGTCACACAAAACGAAGCTTGTATCACAAAATTGAGATGACTGATGTTTTTCTGCTAGAGTCATCGTCTTTTGTCAGTCTCAAAACGGTGCCTGGGTTAGTGCTTCCATAGCTCAGTGATTCAAGCTCTGGTTATGTAAACCCAGGGTTGTAACCTCGAATTTCACTGCGGCCTTACTGAATTTTCTTGCAACTATTGCAGCAGGCATCCGAACGTTCGTTCTCTATGTTGTTAGGACTTATTTTTGACGGAACAGCTGCAAGTTACTTTTTACGCAGACTAGGCCGCATCTGTTTGAGTTTAGAAGTCCACATCCGTGTTTTTCCTTCGAGGAACATGAGGATGACAAGCTTCTGATGCGAAGAATGCCTTCGTTTGGCAGGAAGGACAACGGGATGCATAAAAGCAGTAAAGTAACTGTGAAACAGTGGGGGGCGAAAACGGACAGGGATGCGGCTGTGTGATTCCTTTCCTTATGTAGAGAGAGGAATCTGTTGGAATTCAAATGAAACAAGTCGGAGGCCTGAAGAGCACAGCTAGCCAGGCTGCCTCAGAGGTGGAGAGGTACTAATTATTCACGATTGTGGCAGTCCTTGAAGGACAGCCTCCTGCCTGGTTACCTAATAATAATGTAAACAGAATCGGCTTTTAAAGCTAGTACTGAAGAAAGAAGAGGCTAAACGGGTCAATTCCTCATTTTATGGAAGTTGGGCTCTGATGAGGCCTTTGTCACTTTCAAAAGATGTGTCTGGATAGTTCCGCCTATTGGGCAAAATGATGTTCAGATCTCCGGCAGTTCATAAACAAATTTGATGGTGTCTGACTTCAGTCTCATTCACTGGTTCAGTTGAGATTAAAACCTTGCAGGGAAAGTCTCATTCAGATGAACACTTCAGACGTCAGGCTGTAGGCCCATTAGTGGAAACTGGAAATGAGTATATTTGGAAGTTTGATGACTGGCACTGACATAATGTATTATTCTGTGCTGTAAAAGCACGGTTTCACGAACACTCTTTTTTGGAAGGAATTTCTCATCACAGGAAAAGAAAGTTATGCTGTTCAGAGAAGACACAATTGCACATGCCATCCTTCCTGGTCGAATAGTGGTTACGATGTAGCGCTTTCACCGCTGTGGTTTGGGTTAATTTCTTGCTCAGGGAATCAGGATTTATTGTTCCTGATAAGGGCAACAACAAAAGTAGAGCATCTCTGACAGGAATCGCATTTCAAACGCGTCCGCATGTGCCTTGCATAATTGTACAGGGCCGCAAGGTAGCTCAGTTGTTATCACTGCTGCCTCACAGCGCCAGAACATGATTTGCCTACGACTGGGTCGACTGTCAGTACGGTGCCTATTCAGGAGCAAATGAAGAGAAAAAGGGGAAGGAATTGTTCCGTGATGGTTAATCCCTGGAGAATTGGTGTGCATTTGTTGAATCGAATCGCCAGTTTCTGAACTGTAGGCATTCTATGTTCCCTTATTGTGTTGCTTTAGCACATGGGAGAAAAGTGAGGAAAAACAGTCACGACCCAATCAGTGATTGATCCATTGTGCAACAACCAACGGATTCACTTTTGACTGAACTAGCTCCCATTTTCCCTACATTGATAATGGCCGTATATAGCATGAGAGACGGTTTTCATGTGTTGTTTTGGCCCCAGCATCCTTTCTCAACATGCATTATACTGGGACATAAAGAGATGATAAAAGACATGGATGGCGATGACTGGAATGAAAAGACGTCAGGAAGAATGGACAACGTTTACTTGGAAACAGAGAAATGGGAAGGAAGCCAACGATGCAGTGGGGGATAATGCGATTTGAAAAGACAAAGCGGGGTTTCATGGGATGGTGGAACAGAGAGTAAACAGGAGGGAAATTCCCTCATTCGGATGCATCTATATCTAGAGTATAGAACTTGAAAACCAGCGATGAATCATAAAGAGAAGTTTGGAACACGCTTGTTTTTTCTTTCTACAGCTATTGAACTCGAAAATGATTACTTTTTCTCAGGAAAGATTATTCAGAAGCTGATTCTAAAATATTTGTAAAGACGTGTGCAGACACACAAGGAGTGAATTTCACCGGGACAGGGAGTCTGGGCGGCCAGGATGGGTAAGCGTTAGGTGCACACTCTCTAATTGGTTAACATTAATTGGAAAGAAACTTCATAATATCTGCAACTGAGCACGACTAAGAATGAGCTGATTGCGAAGAACTGTTCAGCAGCTTGTTCTCCGTGATCTTCTATAAATTGTAAAAGAACTGAACTCTTTGTGTTAGCTCAGCATTAATGGGAAGCCGGTTTTCTCAGTCCGCTGCAGAGCTGGTTTATGATAAAAAGTGATGCCAACAGTGTGGGAATAATTTTCGCAATGTCTCAGTATACCGTCAGGATCCTGATCTGCCCACTCACCTAGTACTTTTGAAGATGGCGACAATCAAAGTGAAACTATACTATCGTGTGTTGGAACTGACTTGCCGATGTAATGTACCTTTGTTCTTTCATCTGTTGCATTGGAAAATTTGGCTGCAATCAGAGAAGGGAGTGAGTTCACTTGCTGCTCACTCAACTCCCCCAAACATACCTAGTGAAAAGACACGAAAAAAATTCATGTCTGAATTCTGTATTCTTCATAGCAGTACTTAAACACATCTTTGTCATTTCTACTGCAGTTTTTCTGATAACAGGCAAAATGTCCAATGACACAAATCTAATAATTTTTGAATTTTTTTGATGGACTGTGCGAGTTTGCAGCAAAATCAGTAATATGAAACGAGCTAAACCTCCTTTCCAGAATTTGACACAGCGCAGGATCAACGACATGAGAAACGTCATCGACTTCAAAAATCACCTCCGTATCTGTACTGAGTGATTGATATTCACTCAGGGAGTCTTTATGGCTTGTCTTCAGTAACTGAGGTCTTTCATAAGGACAGAACACTCCAATACACCATATTTTTTGAATACATGCTGTTTTACTCAATCTTCCTTTGCAACTTTTAAATATATATGCACACACACACAATTATATATCCATTTTTGTGTACACATATGTACATACTTATAGTTCGCACATTCGACCGGAAGAACATTCAAATGGCCGACCATCCATTCCAAATATTCTGAATTCACACACACACACATTTTAGATTAGATTACATACAGTGTGGAAGCAGGCCCGTTGGCCCAAAAGTTCCACACCGACCCGCAACCCACCCATTCAAGTACATTTACCCCTTTACCTAAAACTACGAGCAATTAAGCATGGCCAATTCACCTGACATGCACATCTTTGGACTGTGGGAGGTAACCAGAGCACCCGGAGGAAATCCACGCAGACACGGGGAGAACGTGCAAACTCCACACAGTCAGTCACCTGAGTGAGGAATTGAACCTGGGTCTCTGGCACTGTAAGGCAGCAGTGCTAACCGTTGTGTGTGTGGGTGTGTGTGTGTGTGTATTCAGAATGTTAGTAATGCATGGTCGGCCATTTGAATGTTCTTCCTGTCGAATATGCGAGCTAAGAGTTTTCAGTAATGTCGCTGACATTTGAATCTGGGGGAAGTGCACGCAACTCCATCTCCTTGGCAACAGCTTTAGGGAACTGGAGCTGAACATTGGATCTTTCGGGAGTCTGTGGTGAATTGAGAGGAGTTATAGAGGCAGTTATACTTCAGGTACAAGAAAAAGATCGATGGGTTACAGTCGGGAGACGAAAAGGGAACAGGCAGCCAGTGCAGCCATCCGCTTTGGCTGTGCCCATTTGTAACAACCTTACCGTATTTGTAACGTTTTGGGGGGATGACCTACGAGTGGTAAGCCATGGGGTACAGGTCTCTGGCACAGTGTTTGTCTCTGTGACTAGAAAGGTAGGGGAGATGGGAGGAGAGCAATAGTTATTGGGGACTACATATTGAGGGAGACAGATTGCAGTTTCTGTGTGGACAGAAACTGATTGATGTGATACCTCCAAGTTACCAGTTGGAGGCATCAATTCCCTGGAACTCCAAGTTTGTGATGTGTCACAGCGTGTTTTAAGTATCCGTAAGGGGGAGGGGGAGCTGCCCGAGGTCATGTTTCACATATGCACTAACAAGATATGTGATAAAAGTGATGTGGATATGTGGCAGAAATTCAGGGATCCGGGTTGACATCTTAGATCTAGATCAAACAGAGTTGCTCTCTCTGAATGGTTACACATGCCACGTTATAGTGAGGGAAAGAATAGGGAGAGAGTAGATGAACACGTGGTTGTAAGGATGGTGCTGCTAATTGTGATTTCGATACCTGGATAGTTGTGGCTCATTCTGGAGTCAGTTGGACATCTACAAACAGGATTGTCTTCACCTGCACTGGAAGAGTACCAATATCCTGAGTGGATAATTTTCTAACTCTCTTCAAGAGGGTTTTAACGAATTCAGCAGCGGAGTGCGAACCTGAATTTTGGCTGCAGTTTGCAGGACGTTGTGAGTGGTTAGGTTATAAATAGGTTTTCGTGTCTGCGAGTGTATGCTGGCAAGGACGAAGGTGGTTTGAAGTGCATCTACTTCACCGCTAGGAGCATCTGGGATAAAGCAGGTGTCATGGATTGTTAACTGGGACTTCAATATTGTAGCCATTTTGGAGACATGAAAGGAGCACTGAAAGGAATAGTTGTACCTGGCACCTCAGTTTCGATTTTTCAGTACGAACAGGAAAGTCGTTACAGAGGGGGAGATGTGGCATTTTCAGTCAAAGACAGTACTATGGTAGCAGAAAGGATACTTGGTGAGGACCCGACTCAATCTGCTGAACTAGAATGGGCTGAGATTAAAATCAGGCAAGTAGAGGTCACCACCAAAATGTTCTAGAGATATGGATGAAAAGATTGCAACGATGATTCCGGATAGGAACGGAAGTAACAGGGTAGTTGTAGTGGGTAAGTTTCACTTTCCAAATATTGATTGGAAATGTTATTGTTTGAGGAGCTCTGGTTGGTCAGTCTTTTTCCAATGTGTGCAGGAGGGTTTCGTCACCCAGCATCGAGACAGGCCAACAAGAACCAAAAACATATTGGATTTGGTACTGCGTAATGAAGCAAGTCAACTGTTCGATTTGGAGGCAAGCGAGCACTTTGGTGATCGTGACCACAATTCGGTATGTTTATGTAGTGATGGATAGGAATATATATATATATATATATATATATCGCAGAACATGAGGTTCCGCTGGGAGAAAGGCCAGTATGATGCGATCAGGCAAGAGTTGGGATGCACCATATGGGAAAGTAACCGCAGGGGTTTTGCACACCTGCAATAGGTGTCATGTAGGGTATATGAGGTCGAGACAAAGAGCCGTCTTTACTCAAAAAGTTGAATTTCCTGTCAAGAGGTAGAAGGAGGTGCATGTAAACATGAGATATGAAGGCTGAGTTAGGGCACTTGAAAATGAAGAGCTAGCAAGGAAGGGCCAAAAGAGAGAGCTACTTAGAGCGAAGAGGGGACATGAGAAGTCTTTAGTTTTCAGGGTAATTGAAACCCTGAAGCTTTTTCTTGTCATTTCAAGATTAAAAGAATATCTAGGATATGATTCGGGCCTGTCAAGAACAGCAGTACGAAGTCGTCAATGGAGTCCAAGGATAGGAGAGGCGACGAATGTATATTTTTCATCATATCTTAAATGAAAAAGACAATGTTATGGAAGAGAATTTTGAGATGCAATCTGTTCGAATAAACGAAATTGATATTCATAAAGATGAGTTGTTAGCAATTCTTCAATGCCTGAAAATAGATTTCTCCCCTGGGCTTGATGGGATGTATCCTAGTATTCCCTGGGTATCGTGGGAGGAGATTGCAGAACTTTTGACTACCAACTTTATTTCGTCAGTGTCTATGTGATTAGTGAGAGAAGGATCGACTTCAGAAAATATTGTCCCCTTCTTCACGAAGGGGAGTAGGGAGAACGCTGGTAATTATAGAACAGTCGTCATATTTCCTTGTAGGTGAAGTTTTGGAAAAGATTATGAGAGATATGATTTATGATCATCTGAGAAGGATGAAGTTGATTCGCTACAGTCAACACGATTTTGTGAATAGCAGGTTGTGCCTCACAAACTTTATTGAGTTATTTGAAAAGGTGAACAAACAGGTGGATGAGAGTAAAGTGGTTAACTTGGTAGATATGGTTTTCACGAAGGCACGGCCGGCTGTTGCCTACAATACAGAAACATGGGATTGACGGTGATTTAGCGGTTTAGATCAGTCATTGGCTCGCTGGAAGAACACAGAGTATGGTTGTGTATGGAAAATATTCATCCTGGAGTTCAGTTACCCATGGTGTGCCACAAATTTCCTTTTTGGTTCCACTGTTGTTTGTCACCTTTATAAATGACCTGGGTTCGGGCATGGGGTGATGGATGAGTAAATTCGCAGAACCCACTCAGCTCGATGGAGTTGTCAACAGTGCCAAAGTCTGCTGCAGGTTACAGAAGGACATGAATAAACTGCAAATCGGGGCTCAGAGGTTGCATATGGAGGTTAATGTGGAAAAGTGTGAGTTGATTTACTTTGGAATGAGCAACAAGAATAAAAAGTTCTGGGCTAATTGTAATATTCTTGGAAGTTTAGATGAGCAGAGCGATCTCGGCGTCCATGTATATAAAACTCAGAAAGTTAACACACACGTTGATAGACTTGTTTGCAATGAGCACAGTGTGTTACTTTTTATTGGGAGAGGGATTGAGTTTCAGGGTCAAACGATCCCTTTGCCGCTCCAGAAATTTCTCTGGTGAGGCCAAACCTGTCGAGTTGCGTGCAGTTCTGGTCGCCATATTATAGGACGCATGTGAAAGCATTGGAAAGGGTGCAGACGAGATTTCCTCGGATGTTGACTTCTGTGACGGGAAGGTCTTACGAGGAAAGGCTGAGGGACTTGAGGCTGTTTTTGATAGAGATAAAAATTTTGAGTGATGAATTAATAGAGACATAAAAGATGATCAGAGTTTGCCGTAAGGTGGACAGTGAAGGTCTTTTTCTTGAAATGGAAATGGTTGGCATAAGGGCACATCAATTTAACTTGATCGTGATAGATGCCGAGGTAGTTCCTTTCTCAGAGAGTAGTAAGGGTAAATAACGCCTTGCCTTCAACAGTCGTAGACTCACTAACCTTCAAGGCAATTAAATGATCGTTCGATAAACTTACAGCTTATAATGCCAAAATGCTGGTCAGATTGACTTCAGATTGATATTACCTGTCGTTGCAACATTAGGGCCAAAAGCACTTTATTGTGGTATAATATTCCGTGTTTGAACTGTTCTTCAGCTTGAACTTGCAATCATCTCTGGTCACTATCAGTAAAACAAACACCTGACGAGAATCCAATGCGCAACTTTGGCAGTTCATGTACTGCCATTCTGTCATACAAGTACAACAAGCTAACTAATTGCACCACTGGATCTGCCGTCTATTTATGACGAACGGCTCCTGATCTTACAACTGGGCCGCTCAACCCAATTAATCATTTTTTTTCTGTGTATCTGAAATGAAACGCAGTGCAGAGGTGGGTATTCTGATAATGGATAATCGATTATGAAGCATCAGCTTCAGGAAAATGACATAGAAAAATGTGGTGAAAATCAGTTTTATTGAGTCCCGCATACGTTTACCGTGGCTTCCTGCGTTGATCACAGGCAATGTTATGTGGCCACTCTACTGGGATTTTCCCTGCTATCGGCTTCATTTCATCAGAGAATTCGATTCACTGATATTTCAACAACTTCCTTTAGCATGTTTATATGTCACATCGACCCACACTCCACACAACAACAATGTTCAGCATACTACGTGCACGAGCACGTAGCATGGTTTTTATGCACAGTGATCATTGAAAAATGTTTTGCAAGGGCAAATTGAAATTCAGTTTAATTAGTAAAGTCGCAGGAATCCAGAGTAAGATACAAAATATACGAAATTCACGTTCACTAGCTGGGCCAGAATTCCAGTCCAGCAAAGGAGAAATCAGCCCCTGAATCCCCAGCATCCATGCACTTGCTTGCTCCATGTGTCCACTTCGAAATCTATATGAAGAAACGTTCAGCCTGAAGGAGAACTTGTGAGAATCCTCCACTGTCTGATCTAAAGCTGAAACAAGAGCTCTGTATTCCAGCTGAGAGCGAAACGAGGTGGAGGTGAGGCCAAAATATTACTTGGCGTTTAATTCATATTGTCCTCAATTGTGATTATTTAAAAACCTGGGCCAGAAAGGGCACAGACACAACGGAACAGAAGGAGGCCATTCTTAACACCGATCTTGCCCCGCCACGTAATTTGATATCATCATGGCTTTGGCTGACATACCAATTTTATGTCTTTTTCCAGCCCATCCACAACATCGTGTTGCCTACTGGCTAACAGATATTTATCGACCTTTATCATAAATAGTCATCGAGAATGCAAATCTGTGAGATGGAAATGTTCCGTTTCGAGACAGTTGGGTTTATGCATGAGTATTGCTGGTTTTGCAGATGAGCAGCCCAGGGTCTTCTGACCACCTTTCAAAACATAAATTAAAACTCCACTCAGATGGGATGTGAACCCACGACTTTCAAATAGCAACCTGAACAGTGAGGGAGAAGGCCAACTTGTTTTCCATTGTGCCAAAGAGCCACGTCAGCTGCCTGCTTTAAGCACACAAGTTTGCCTTTGATGCATTGCGTTCAGGATACCCATCTCGTGTCTCTCTGTCCTCGTCACACGTTCCGGTACCTGGTACTTATCCACGAGTGCTCTGGCTCATCATATGTTCCACTACAGACTGCTGAAACGTTCTCATGACACTTAGCTTTACCACATGTTCAGATAATGATTTCCAGATAAACAGTACTCTATAGGTGAAAGTATTCTTCCTAAATCTCCTCATCTTCTCCTGTTTTGCATTTATGTCACACTGTTTCTTCCCGATAGAGGCTTATCCCTGTCACACATATCTATCCTCTTCATAACATGAGCATACTATTCGGTTTCTCATTCAGCGTTCTCTGCGCTTCGATAAACATCCCTAGCCGAGCTCGTGTACTTTCAAAATGGGAGTGGTCAAGCTCTTGCCATTCTTTTCATCTCCTATGAAATTCTCCTCCTGCAATCAGACGCTTCCAAAATCTGACGATTAGAATGGAAAAGCAAAGTTCTTAGAAGAAAATCTAAAAGGTTTGAAAAAAATCAGCAGCTCCTGTCCATCTCTGATGAGAAAGGAAAGTTAACGCTTCGAGTCCAATAACACGTCTTCGGAACTGATGTGAAGGGCGGGTGGGTGAAGAATGTGTAAGAGGGCGGACGGTTTCTAAAGTGATGAACTCGATGTTGGGTCCTAATGTTTGCATGGTCTGTCGGTAGAAAATTATTTGCCGGTCTTCCAGCTTGAGTTGTGTCTTGAAGGAGCACTGCAGCAGACCAGAGACTGAAATTATGGCCTGGGAACACAGTGTCTAGATTAGAGTGGTGCTGGAAAAGCACAGCAGTTCAGGCCGCATCCGAGGAGCAGGAAAATCGCCGTTTCGGGCAACAGCCCTTCATCAGGAATATAGGCAGAGAGCCTGAAGGGTGGGAACACATTGTAATGTTGAAGTTACAGGAGACTGGAAGATCGGGATAGTTTTTGTTGATTCTGGACAGAATTGAAGTGATCTCAGCTTTGTCGCCGACTCTGTTTTCCTCTCTCCATTGGAAAGAAGTCACATTCTGAGCAGGAAATACAGTTGCCTCGATTAAATGAAGTGCAGACAAATCTCTGGAAGCTGTGACTAGAAGCTTCCACAGTAAGGAGAGATATCGGAAACCAGCAGGAAATGTAACTTACAACATCGAACGTTACAATGCAGTACAGGCACTTCGGCCTGGGATATTGCCGCGACCTGTAAAATAATGTTATGTCCATTTTAATGGAAAATTAACATTTATTTTGAAGCCAATAAACGCACAGGGAAACAAATAAGTAAGTACCTGACTTTGCAGAGGCAAGTGTTGGAGACAGGAAAAAAATATAAAGTTATACCGAAATAATAGCAGACTTACAAGGCCAGTAAACTAGCATATCAACAGTCAAGGAATAAGAAAAAAAAACTCCGTATTTGGAATGTAACTCGAATGTTTCAGGTTCCTGAACTTGAGGTGTTGATAAGAAGAAGCGAATTCGAGTTTCAAGGGAGAATGTGTTATTTCTGGAAAGTGAGACAGTTGCCTTTTTGGTAGATACAGGAGCAACATATTCAGTCCTTAAATCAAGGCCGTTGAGAGAGTCGATGCATCAGGAGACGTGATACGAGAGAGCTTAACCCGCACCCCTATTGTGTGGAAACAGAAATGGTGAAATATTCCAATTCTCGTTACTATTGTTGGAAATCTGTCTTTAAATCAGATGTCTCGCGATCACATTGTGAGATTGGGGTCAGGTTGTGCGGCACCCTGGACAGGCGAGCAGGAAATACAAAAAGAAGATTTATCAGCGCAAGCTACAAATTACGACTCACGTTCCCTGATGCATGTCTATGAGTGGCGATTAAGCCAGAGAGCCATAAGTTCCGTGAGCGATTCGCTCGCCCAGCACCGATTTTCTTGCTGGGATATGCTGCACTGCACAGCACACATACACTGTGATGGCCCTTACAAATCATATTAAAAGGATTGTTTGAGGAGATTGGTTAAACCAGAGCAGTTAGTATTGTGCGAAGTTTATTGGAATGATCACAGATGTGCAGTCAGTGTAAACTTATCCAAAGTATCTGTGACGGCAAGTAGACCCTATCCTTTTGAAGTAGAAGACACCTTTCCTCAAGTACTATTAGCGAAGGCATCCATTGACAGGTGGCAGGATTTGGGACCATGGGTACAACAGGCACAAAAACGAAAGATTGTGTCTTCAGTGACGATGTGCGTATCTGCTTCAATGCAGATATAAGGACAGATATGAAGAAACTAAAATGGCTAACTCTGGCAGATAGGGCAGTCCAGGTAACCCCCGCCAAAAGGGTAGCCTGACGTTTAGGTATGGTAGATGTCTCGGATCCAAGATGAAGACGGGTCCCTACTGAGTGCAGGGCAAAAGGCAAACGTGATGTGGGGCTCATACGAAGCTGGTAACCCATAAGAATAGCCCCGAAGTCTGAGTATCGTCCTTGCAGAACTCATGACCCTTTAAAACCCGAGGCTGTCAAATGAATTACTTTGCATCCCTCCTGAAGGCTTGAGTGATAATTTCCTGTGGATAATCACTGGTAAGAGCCCAATTTTTCCGGTCAAAAAGGCAAACATTCCAGTTGAATCAGGGAAACGGAGCTTTGCTAAAGACATGCAGGTAATCAATTACGCTGTTGTTCCGCCCGCCCCAAATATTCCTAATCCTTGTACTATATTAGCTCAAATACCACCTGACAGCAAATGGTTCTCTGCTATGGGTTTAGAAAATGTCTTATTTAGTGTACTGGTACACCCTGAAAGTTACTTCTGGTTCACTTTTCCACTCAAAGGCAAATCGTATATATTCAAGCGACTTTGTCAAGATTACTATGAGTCCCCCACCATAATTAATGAGGCTCGATGCTGGAGTCTGGAGATTCTTGTTTTAACCAAGGGGTCAGCGATTCTGCAGTATGTAGACGAATGCTTAACAGCAGCACCAACAGAGGAAAAATGTGAGAAAGATACGCTTGCGTTGCTCTACCACCTAGCCAGGGATGGGCACAAAGCTCGTTTCGCAAAACTGCAATTTGTGCAACATCAGGTGAAGTTCTTAGGTAACTTCTTGTCTGAACAAGGGAAGGCCATTGGTCAAGACAGATTCAAGCAATCCAGCAAATTCCAAAGCCTCACATGAAGAAACAATTGCTATTTTTTTGGTCATGCGCTCCGACTGTAGAATGTTTATCCCACATTACACAACCTTTGAGGACCCCCGAGTGAAATTTTCCATAGCTAAGAGTTGCAGAACCAGAGACCGTAACAGTTCAATTCAAAATGGCGCTCCAAACGACATCGACACTGGGGATTCCGAATCCAAACAAGCCTCTTGTAAAAACGGTAGATGAGAAGTGTGGCTGCATGACAACTGTGCTGATGCAGGATAATCTGGGAAAATTGAGGCAGGTAGCTTACATTTCGTCTAAACTTAGTCCCCGTAGCGGCAGGATTGCATATTTGCCTGTGAGTCGTGGCTGCAGTTGAAAAAGTTTGCTATAGCGTCCAGGGACACAGTCGGCCTTGGAGAATTAACCCTACTGTTCCCACATGCTTCCTTACTGTTTTCCGAGCAAGACACAGCACACATGTCGGCTCAGATGCAATACTGTGCTATTGGAGATGCCCAGCATTACAATAACGGAATGTAACGTCCGGAATGCTGCTAGCCTTCTCGCCGCAACAGGAGACAGAGACCCACATGACTGTGTCGCTGTAACTAATGAAATTTGCAGCCCAAGACCAGATGTGCAGGATTCACAAACTCAGAATCAGGATTTGGCGTTTTGTTGTGGATTGTTCAGCATTCAGGAGCAAACAGACCGGCCAGAATTGTGTTTGGTATGCTGTCGTAACTACCCACGAGGTAGTCAAAGCAGAATCACTCCCTTATCAGCTCAAGCAGCAGAGCTGATTGCCTTGACTGAGGCATGTAAATTGGCTGAGGGAAGTATAGTGAATATTTACACTGACAGCAGATATGCATTCGGGATTGTACATAATTTTGCACCCTGTGGAAAAACAGGGGCTCCTGGACCGACACTGGAAAACCCAAAATACACCGTGACCTGATTTCTGACCTCCTGGAAGCGGTCCTACCGCCGAAATCATTCGCTGCCTGTAAATGTGAAGCCCACACGAAAATATATGATTCCCTTTCTCAAGGCAATGCGAATGCAAACTCGGTGGGAAGGATGGCAGCCCAGAAGCCGCCAAGTGATCAGCTGACATGTCTATGTGAATAATTTGTAATCCAAAGCAGATTTATGGGAGTTAGAGTCGCAGGCCACGCCGAAAGAGAAAAGTAAATGGACAATATTAGTGTGCAGAATGAGGGAATAGGTGTGGTGTGGCCCCATTGGTAAACCCAGTCTACTGCGATCATTATTCCCATTCCATGCCAATTAACAGAAAGCGAGGACCATGTGTCAAAAGGGGGGCGGGGTGGGGTTGTACGACGGTATTTCGGGGCACTGGTGTACGAAAAGATCGACTCATTACTCCTGAAAATATTGTGATTGATGCGTTAGCTCTGCCACTAATAATATGGCAAAGGGAATACAGATGAGTCAGGTAGAACACTCCCAAACTCGAAGACCCTTTGAATATTTACAGATGTATTTTTTTTAACTAATGCCCAGCGAAGGGAAAAGGCATTGTCTGGTAATAGTTGATATGTTTTCCAAATGGGTTGAATCGCTCCCCACGTCTAAACATGATGCCATTGCACGAGCCAAGGCTTTGCTAGCTAAAATAATTCCGAGATGGGGAATTCCTGAATGGCTTAGCAGGAACAATGCGACACCATTTGTCACTATTGCCGTGGAGTAGATCAGTGATTACTTGGGAATAAACGTGAGACAAAACTGTGCCTACCATCCAGAAAGCGGTGGCAGTGGAAAGAGAAATGCAACCGTAAAAAGTAAATTGACAAACGTTGTGAGGAACTCGGGGTGGCATGCACAAAGGCACTACTAATTGTGATAAAGTATATGAGATCTAGAAGTAGGGGAACATCCAATCTTTGCCCGTTTTCGATTTTGTTTTGTAGGCCGCCAAATACAGGAATTAGCCAAAAGCCTAAGGTAAACCGTTAACAGATCACTGTGAGGATGAGATTACTTGCAGTATGGAAACAGGCCCTTCAGCCAAAATGTCCACACCGACCCTCCGAAGAGCAGCCAACCCAGAACAACTCCCCTACATTTACTCCTACGTCACAACACTACGGACAATTTAGCATCGCCAATTCACCGAATCTGCACATTTTTGGGCTGTGGGAGGAAACGGGAGCTCGCGGAGGAAACCCAGGCAGACACGGGCAAAACGTGCAAACTCCAGAAAATGCAGTTGCCCGAGATGGGAACCGAATCTGGGTCTCTGGCAGTGTGAGGTAGCAGTGCGAGGCAGCAGTGCTGACTACCGTACCATCGTGCAACCGCCGGCATTTTCGTCTCAAATACCGAATCAAGTGAAGGCAGCACTACCCAAATCAGCAGAAGCAAAGACGCACGACCTAGAACCTGGAGACTGGATATTGTTGTAAGACTTCAGGAGGAAACGCTGCAAGGTTAAGAAATGGGTGGCACCGTTTGAAGTATTCCTTACAACACAGTCAGCTGTTAAGACCGCCCAGAGAATCACGTTAATACACGCCAGCCATTGCACCGGTGCAGCTGTACTTGAAGAGACATCGGACAACATCGGAACCAAATAAGTGCAAGTAAAGATTATAAGATTCATGCAAACACGGGGCTGCCATGGTAGGACAATTGGTGAAGGCAGGGGCGTCTGGGATACAGCCGCAGATGGTAGTCTTTACCGAGGCTGCTAAGTTGACCTTTACATATGAACCATGGCCGTTTCGTTAGCAGTACGACTATAAATGGGACAATATATATTTATGCAGAGATCCCTATGCCCCTAGTGACTTAGGAGTAGACATAACGGCTGCAGGGACACCTGACACAGGATATAGGTATTCTATTATCAAGGGAGGAGGTACCATGGCACGGGTAATAATAACGAACACAAAGAAGAGGATTGAGGAAGCCTGGTGGTGTGGAATAGATAGACCGTTCTCCGATATTTATGGCGAAAATAGTGGTAAAGCCTCCTCCTTCCGCGAGATATATTACAGGAAATGGTAGCACCAGGACACGGCAACCATCCAAACCAAATAATGCAACAAACACCAAGCAGAGCAGAGCTTATTAATGTCACGCCAGAACCTGAAGGGAGTTGGTCAGGGTTCGCGAGTGAGTCTAACTCGGAAGTGGACTTGGCACTTCATAAGATAAATGGCGTACATGCAATGCCAGTAGGTTGGGAGGAGGGAAGGACTATCGCTACCTGTGAAGCGTGTACATTGGCCCTGATACAACACCGGAGATTACAGGTTGGGTACAATTGTTGCATATGTTTGCACACAGCCCGACGATTGACTGCCCGAACAAATAACAGAGAGCTCGCAAGAAATGCGATCTGCCTGCTTCCAGGGGCAGTGATTATCCTGACCCTGATAGGAGATCAGTTAGGGCAAATCCCGCACCACTACCAGACGTTAAGGCTAACTGCAGTCCCAATGCGGACACGCTACCAACCACAGCCTGCCATACAGTGGAAAGCAGGAGAGAAACGTGTATTTGCACACACCAGGGGAGACATTTGGGGATCTCACAGTGTTCTACAAGGCTGTAATTGAACAATGACTCTTGCTCCACAACCTATGCAAGTCGTACGAGTTTACACATTACTTGATCCTTTATCAATAATCAGACCATAATGGCGGGTATAATATGGGCCTGTGCAGAGAAAGGATGCCACCACCGCCTGGGATTGAAGCGGTGCTGCTACCCCACGGTACTGTCCACTAGCACGACAGTGTTCGTCCCAAATGCCAGGAACTGGCGAAACCGAAGTGATATCTCGCGGAATTGGAATGGGTACACACTCGAAGACCCCTGGACAACACCAGGAGCGGATATTGGGTGGTCTGTTCTCTTGTGAGCAGAGACAATGGTGGCAACAAACATGATGAATGGTCTCACATGCAGTGTATTTCTGTCAGCAAATGAGACGGATGAAGGTCTGACACTCATTAATACTGAGTTAACGCCAGTAAGGGACGCAGTGATACGAAATCGATTAGTACTAGACATACTGACGACTGAGAGAGGGGGCGATTGCAAAAATGTTCGGTACCTCAAACTGTTTTAAGATTCCTGATGCGTTCCAGAATATCACTAGTGTAATAGATCATTTGAAGGCGGCAATAAGACTACCTCCACAGCAAGTGACTACTGGTTCCAAAGGCTTATCTCCCTTTGGGGCGGATGGGGATATTGAACCCTACACGCTCTACTATGTGTAGGACTGGTCTTACACATACTGCTTTGCGTAGGACCCTGCTTGTGTACCTGCCTCCGGCATTTGCTTATGAGTGCAACGGGATACCAGATGGTAAAACTATCAGAGGTCCTACAGCAGGAAGATCCCATTACATGGATTCCACCACACCGTAACATTGAAGTGAGTTACGTGTGAAGTTTGGGCTACGTACAGTGCACAACATAGCAAGTGTTGATAAAACCAGAAAACTATTTTACAGGTAACTGGTGACCGAAGAAAGGTCTGCTGCTCCCTTAGCCTACTTCTGGATGCATTTGACAGAGACTATACATTAGGATACCAGTGTTCGCTGTCACAGGAGCAAATGGATGGTCTCCTTGACACTGAACCTGGACACATTCACATGTAAAGCAAATGCCTTCGTCCATGTCCAGAAAGGATCAATGTCTGGTAACTGTGCCCTTAAAGTGGACGCCCCTCGAGGTATACAAATGGAAGTATATTGTCAACCAGGGAGGAGAGAATTTTGCTTGAGAGTGTGGTGCTGGAAATGCACAGCAGTTCAGGCAGCATCCGAGCATCAGGAGAAACGGCATTTCTAGCAGGAGTGCTTCATCTCCAGTCCTCACTTTATTCGAGGACAGAAGATGAAAAACGTTTCACGCAACAATAACTTGGAATTGAAATTCTTTTCAGCGCAGCGGCAGACATGGGCGAGCAAATTCAAAGCGGGTTTGTTAATGAGATTAACAAGCACGAATGCTCCGTTCCCAACAATTCAAAAACTTCAGCATGTAACAAGGGGACAAACCAAACTCCTGCTTGATTTGAAACGATGACGTATAGTGTGTGACATGAACGGAAAAACGACGTCACAACCTTGCAACCGTGCCTTCTAACATTCCTCCAGCACTGAAACTGGCAGCCGCTCAATGTACTACCTCGTTGTTTCGAGTCGATCGATGTTGTCCGGGGTTTTTAGCATGATCGAAAATGTTTGGAGAGGAAGTAAGAAAAGAAAAGCTGAGAATAACGTTGGAAGTCAGCATATATTTAATAAAAAGAAGTGTGCAGAAAGGCACAGGGAGATGAACATCGAACAAGACGTGTCACTGGTACCGAGGTCTTAACCCTGTTTTGCTTTCCAATATATTCCCAGACCTGCTGAGATTTGACAGCAATTTCTTTTGTTGGTACAGAAAGAGAAGATGGGAGAGTGATCCTGGACCGATCCACTCTCTCTGCTCTGTGGATATTTGTCTTTCCTGTTCTACCAGATCACTTGTAGCCCACAGTGAAACCCTACAATTCTGCCCACTCCCTTTCCTGACAATAAACTGTTAATTACTTAAACTGACATTGGCACACAACAAAATCATTTTCCTTGTGAATTGGAAAACTTCCAGGAAGAGTTCTCTTCGCTTTCCATCAGAAGATTCTGAATGAGATAATTTTGTTTCAGGACCATCTGACATGGAACAATCACTGTCAGTCCCCACAACAAGTGGCCATTCCCATTCATTGCCTCTGAGCACATTGGGTGTTGTAGTGCTGGAGTGGAACATCACGTTCTTAAAGTTTCACTGATAGACTTGTCTCTGGCACTTCCAGTAAAATGGAGATGGTTTTCATTTAGAAAGCGACGTGTGATCAAAAACAAGGGAACCGACGTGGCAACATAAGTAGCACTTTCTTGTCATACTGCAAGTGGAATGGAGAGCAAGGATTGTATTAACGAGGAAAAGCGCCCACCGTGGGGAATGACTCCACGATCCTCTAGCCAACCCAGGGGCACAGTGTCTTAGTTTGTAATTTCATACTGATCAATATTCATGTGGCATTGCAATTTGCCAGGGTTCATTCATTCCTCCCAATCACAAATAACATCATTGACACCTTACACTTCTGACTGTTATTCTTTCGACAATTACAATCAACTACAATTTATTTAGCACTTGTAGCGGGATTTAATATTCAATGTTAACACTTTAATATTTTTGACCTTCATGTGTACATCGCCGATGTGATTCCCAGTCACTCTTGCAGATGGCAAATCAATTGGAAAATTACCTAAGGGTACGCAATCATTTCTGAT